>NC_056741.1:34446137-34481137 GCF_019279795.1 Protopterus annectens
CGTACCAGGGTTTGTTGTGACATATGTCCCATGAGGGATATGAAGTCAATACTGTCATAGCTCTCACCATGTACTGACTGCAATCCTCACACTATGCTTCTGCAGTTCTCAGATAGGTGTTCTGCGAGTAACACAAGAAATAAAAGTCTCCACACACTGCCCAGTCTGCAGATAACCCTACAGATAGGAGTTTCCTCAAACACTTAACACTGTCATGACAGGTATTAAATCGTGTAGACCAGCGATATCCACACACACCCTGTTAAACCGACATTACTCCAAATGCAGAAGAGCAACACTTACATTCTGTAGTCATGTCTGGCACATCCCCCTCCTGTCTGTTGGCCTGTTTCCACAGTGTATGTTGCTAGAGGTAAATCCCAATACCATCTGTGACACTGTTTGCCAAACACCAAATTTAGGTCCTGCTCACAGTGAATGAAAAGGCCCAACACCAACATGATCTTCCTAGATATTGGAGTGTGTTTCCATGCAATTGGCTATGGGAATGTTACCACAGCTATTCCACATACAATCAGCTAGAGGGGGACTGCAATTCGTGCAGAGGCCATCAGCTGATCATGAGAATCACTTACACAACACAAACTGCTGCCTAAGCAAAGCAGATATACTTCTCCACAAACACCAGAGAGGGAATGAGAGAGACAGACAGAGACAAAGTAAGTCAGGGAGGGGGTGGGAGAGTAAAACCTAAGCATGTTTGTGTCACACACCTACCAGTACATGGTTTCAAACTCTGGCTGATTATGTATTGCTATCACATGTCTATGCAGTTATTGCATATGCCACATAGCTTACATTACTATTTATTAATTTATTTATTTATTCCAGTTTGATGACCGGGGAGGTCCACTGGGCTCAGGGAGCCTGTTTTCAGTGGGGGCCCAGGGAGAAAAGCACCGTAATACATAGTTTAGTTACAAGAATTATTACAAAGAATAATTGCTTTACAAATGTTAAAACAGGTAGAATTCAGAAGAAGAAAACAGTTACAATTTCATTTAGGCAAGAAAGGCAGGCACACAGCATCATGGCTACACATTACAGATTTGTAATTTATAATAGCCACACGAGTGTAAGGTTAGTTTGATGTGAAAGTTAGCCAGGAGTATAAGTGGAGGAGAGCTTATGGGGTATGGGGGGAAGAGTACAGTTGCATTTCCTGTTTGAATAAAGATAAGAATGTAGTTGAGTTTTAAAGTTTTCAGAGTTGTCACAGGTCCTTAGAGAATAAGGGAGCGAGTTCCATTTTTTAGCTAAGGAGAAGGATAACAGAAGCTGACCAGCAGGACGACTGTGTTTATGGACGGAGATTAGGTTTTGGTGGGTAGATCTAAGGGTTCTGGGGGGTGTATAAGGTAGTAGAATATTGGTTAGTGCAGGGCACTTGGTAGGTTGGAACAATAATCTGTGGGCTGTGGTGATTTGGAGACAATCTAGATGGTTGGGGAGTTCAAGCCAATTTAACGAATGAAGGGAAGAATAATGATGGGAGGAGGATTTGGCTTTGGTTGCAAATTTGGAGATTTTATTGTAACAGGTTTCCAGTTTGGAGGAAAGAGAGGCAGATCAGTTAGTAAGTAGAGGAGCACCATACAGGAGAGAGGGTAGTAGATAGGTAGTGGCTAGAGTTAGTCTGGTGGAAGGAGAGAGGAAGTGGCTGTTTCTGTAAAGTAAACCAAGTTTTATATGGGTTTTCTTAATGTTTTGATGAATGTGAGTATTGAATTTCAGATGTTCATCAATGGTAACACCAAGAAGTGTGGCAGAGGGAACAAGCTCTATGGTGGAGTTGTTTTGGCTGATAATTTGGAGTGAGTTTTTATCAATAGGGAAAGTTTTGGTGGGGGAAAATAGAAGGATTTTGGATTTGTTGGCATTTAGTGAGAGGTGATTTTGGAGCATCCAATTTTCGGTGGTTGAGAAAGCAGTTTGTGTCACTGATTAGAGCTCAGCTAGGTTAGAAGTGCAGCAAATTAAAGTAGAATCATCTGCATATTGCATAATTCTGGTGCCGGGTATGGCTTTGTGAAACTCGTTAATGAAGATGTTGAATAGCAATGGGCCAAGTATGGATGCTTGGGGTACCCCAGTAGGGGTTGGAAGGAAGGTGGAGGTGCCTTGTCCCCAATTTACAGCCTGAGACCTATCTGAAAGATAGCTGGAGAACCAGGAAAGGGTTTTGTGGGAGAGATTAAGATTAGAAAGATGGTTTAGGAGGTGGGTATGGGAGAGGGTATTGAATGCTTTGGATAAATCCAGGAGAACTGTTGATACTATTTTACCAGAGTCACAGGCAAGATTTGCAGCATGTAAGAAGGAGAGAAGGGCAGTGTTGGTACTGTGTCCTGGACAGAAGCCGTGTTGGGTGGGAGTGACTAGCTGGTGTTTGGTTAGGAAAGGCATGAGCTGAAGGTGGATGCATTTTTCAATAAGTTTATTTAGATTGGGGAGAGGATAGCTAATGGTCGGAAATTTGAGACACTATTGCTTTTGCCACCCTTATGAAGAGGTAGAATAAAGGCAGCATGCCATAATTTGTGTACATAAGATTCCAGCAAGGATCTATTGATCAGAGTATTGATTGGGAGGGCAATACCTTCAGTGGCTATTTTTAGGGAGGAGGATAGGATGTTGTCGAGGGCATTGGAGCATGGCTTTAGTTTTGAGAGTAATTTCTTTACATGGTAGGTTGAGATGGGTTTAAGTTTGAAAGTAGGAGGAGGGGGAGTTGGGGGAGTGGAAGACTGAGTGGGTTGAGGAGAAGGGTTATTGTTGGTAAAGGTCTTGGTCAGTTCAGCAATAAAGGTGGTGAAAAAGGAATTGAATAGAGAGGCAATTTCATGGTCAGATTTGTCGGTGTCAGGACAGGGGTTGATCTTAGTACCTGGTTTATGAAGGGAATTAATTGAGTTCCAGAATTGTTTGGGGTTTTTTGGATGATTTACTTGTAGTTTGATGTAGTAAGACTTTTTGTCTCTAATAACTTGTTTTTTGATGAGGTTGCATAGTTGTTTGTATTTAAGTAAGATTTCAGGCTGTTTATGTTGGAGGTATATTTTCCAGGTTTTATCTCTTTGTAGCATAATTTTTTGGTGTCTTTTGTTAGCCAAGGGGCGGTCTTAGTTTTTACTCTTTTTGATCTTATTGGAGCTAGGGAGTTGAGGACATTTAAGAAAGTTGAGTTGAAAAAGTCAACGGCTTTGTCTAATGGAAGGGTTTTTAGGGGGCTCTAGTTAGTTTGTTTAAGGGAGTCAGAAAAAGTAGTAGGATTAAAGTTTGAGAGTTTACATGTATGACTGTGCTGGTGGGAGTGTGGAGAAGTGAGGGTAGCTCGATGGGTAAAGGCTGGGAAGTGGTCTCCTAATGGATTAGGTATAACACCGGATTTTATAAATTTATTAGCATGAGATACTAAGATCCAATCTAGTGTGGAGCCAGGGGGGCTTGTTTTGTTAGGCCTGGTAATGGAATTAGTTGGGTGTAGTTAAATAGGTTGATTGATATGGTGGGATTAGGGTTGTTGATTTTGTTCCAATCGATATTTACATCTCCAAGTATATAGATCTCTAGCTTAATATTAGAGGAGGTCCAGGAGAGAATTTCTCCTAGAGTAGTTGTGTTGTTACCAGGGGGGATATAGAGGGATATAATGCAGATGCTTTTATGGTTATTTATTTTTAACAGGCCAATTACTAGTTCTGCATTGTTGAAAGAAGGAATGGGATTAGCATATGGAGTAATGGGTAGCTGGTTGGAGTAGATTAAGGCTACACCACTGCCACTTCTATTTAAGCAGTCAAATCTAAGAGATTGAAATCTGGGGGGGGGTTTGGAGTCACTGATATGTGATTTTAGCCATGTTTCTGTGATGGCTACAATGTCAGGTGAGTTGTGATTTAGCTAAGTATGAAAGAGGGTTAATTTATTTTTTAGACTTTGGGCATTGATGGTGAGGAATTTGAGGTATTTAAGGTTGGATTTATTATTAGTAATAGGGTGGTGGGGACTAGGAGCAGTATTTGGTCTTGGATTTGGGTGTATGTCCCCAGCTAAGCAGAGGTAAGTGAAAAAAGAAGGAGGACTTTTGGTTTGGTCTTTGAAAGTTGTATCTGGTAGTGAATTGTTTTCAGTTTGTAGTATTTAATTGAGATAGGGAAAAGCTTTAATTTGAAGTGGTGAAGAGGGTAGGATTGAACTAAAGAGGCAGAAATGTTATGGAAGTGTGTTGTGGGGGGGTAGGGGAAGAGGGGAAAGGTGTAGTTGGAAGTGGGTATAGGAGGTGGCTTGGTATAGAGGGAGTAGGAATAGGATATAGATAGATGTGGAAATAAAGATATTAGGTGGAAGAGAAAGCATGGTAGAGGGAATTTGACTAGATGTAGTAGAAAGGAGGATAATGGGACTTAGGTGGGTGGGGAGGTGTGATAGTGATTGGCAGGTAGGAGGGAGGAAGGGGAGGAGCAGATGCATGGAAGTATTTAATGGTTGGGAGAGGGAGGGATCTTTTATAGAGTATAAATGTAGGAGTAGTATAACAACAAAAAAATAAAAAATAAAAAATAAAAATACTTAGAATATAACGACAGAAAGCAGGATCCAACACTGATTTATTAAATAATCTCTCTCTATTGCCTCGGCTTTCGCCTTCAAGGAGAATGATATAAAATTCATTACAACACATATTTATACCATAAAATATTCATTAAACAATTAATCAATTAATTACAGAAAAACTCTCCAGTTGCATTCTACATTAATGCCTCTGGGTGTCATAGTATCAAATTTCAATATAAAAACTGTCTCTTTATATAAAAGTTTCCTTTTAACTATTTCATCATTTTTATCTAAAACAATGTGTTCTAAAATAGTGGAAAACATACCCTTTGGATCACTACTATGATAATCTTTAAAGTGCATTGCAAGGGGGCTTTCTATTTTTTTATTTCTAATATCTCTAACGTGTTCTTGCAACCTTACTTTAAAGGCATGTTTACTCTCCCCTATGTAAAATAATCCACATGGGCATCTCAATGCATATATGACAACTTCCGTATTACATGAAAATTTACCCGAGGGTTGAAAATGCCTTCCATTTATACAATCAAATGTTTTACATACATACTGCTAAGAAATACATTTCCCACATGGATAGGTTCCCATTAACTTCACATCCATATTTAAATTAATTTTGGGGGTAGAAAATCCAGCATGGATCAACATGTCTTTAAGGTTCCTACCTCTCTTGTAAGAAAAATTAATATTTTTTGGAAAAATTTCTATCAAATCCTTATATTTAAATAATGAATTCCAGTAAAATTTAATTACCTGACTGACTTCTTCTGATAACAAATCATAAATCAATACCATATAAATTTTTTCTAAACTTTTGAATTTTTGATTCCTATAAAAATTATTATTACATTTCTTATTTACCTTCCATACATTACTTTTCTTAACCTTATTTAAAGACAATGTTACTTCCTTTGCATCATAACCCCTTCTAACAAATAATTGTGAAGATTTCTCTAGTTCTATATCCACTTCATCTGTATTATTACACAATCTCTTCACTCTTATAAATTCACCATATGGTAAAGATTTAATTAGATGCAGTGGGTGGTAACTACATCCATCTAAAAAATGTAAATTTTCTTCAAATTTACGAAACACTTTGGTAACTATCTTTCCATTCTTACCTCCCTCTAAAGTAATATCTAAAAAATTTACCTTATTTCCAAACTGAAAACCATCAAATTTCAAGTCAAACTCATTCTCTTGTAGGCCTAACATAAAATTATGTACTTCCTGTTTTCCCCCTTTACAAATAAAAATCAAATCGTCAATGTAACGATAATATTTTACTACATTCTTTTTGAAAAATTCCATCTGATATAAAAATTCTGTCTCAAACAAGTGCATCATAATATTTGCATACATGGGGGCAAAAGCTGCCCCCAAAGCTGTACCTCTTAACTGATGGAACAATTGTCCATCAAAATAAAAATAATTATTCTTAAGGCAGAATTCTACCAATTCCACAACATAAAATGATAATGGACTATCTCCTAAAGATTTCTCTAATGCTTTCAATCCATGTTAATGTTTAATACTTGTATACAAACTTTTTACATCTACTGATAACCAATACATATCCTTAGTCCATGTAATTGGTAATACTTTTTCCAAAAAGTCAAAGCTGTCTTTAATAAAAGATGTCTGCTTAATAACATATGGATATAAAAAACTATACAAAAATATACCCATGTTGTGCAAAAAATAGTTGCATGCTGACACAATAGGACGACCCGGAGGATGATCAATATTCTTATGTATTTTTGGTAAACAATAAAATTTGGCTATTTCACAATTATCTGTCTTGAATTTATGAATTATATCATCTCTTGAAAAGTAACCTAATCGCTGTCCCTTCTGAAGTAAAGCATTAAATTGTTTTACAGCCTCTTCATATTCTTTAATATCACATCTACTATACGTTTCTTTGTCATTTAAGTGCTCCCAACACATTTCAGCATACTGAGTATAATGCATTAATACTACTTTATTGCCCTTATCTGCTGGTTTTATTACCAATTCTTTATTTTTAATTAATTTTTGTAGGGCTTGCCATTCTAATCTAGTCAAGTTAAAATCAATGCCTTGTTTATTAGCCTCAAATTTATTATAAATAGACTCAATTGCAAAATCTATCATTGCTGAGAAATTCTTAATACCTTCATGAAAAAAAGGGGGAACAAAATAACTTTTAACTGTAATTTTAGATGTATCCAACTGACAATATGCGTTATTGTTCACAAAAACTTCATTTTCTGACATACAAGAATGAAAACTGTCCTCTGAGTCATCCGAAATGGATGATATGTCATTATATACATTATCTGAGACCACATTCTTATTCTTGCTTTGAAAAAAATAAGTCAAATGTAATTTACGTATAAAACGAAATATATCACTTTTTAAAAAATGTAGTCTAGGCAATACCGTCGGTATAAATTTTAAACCATGGTTGAGCATATAAATCGTGGCATCATCCAAACTCAAATTACATAGATTAATTATATATGCTTTATCTATAACATGTCCATTAACCTCTTGGTTAAAAAAGTTTAAAGAGTCAGTTCTTTCTAACGCGTTTGTACCTTTGGGAAGCTGACTGAGCTTCCGAATATTGCCTCTGTCCATTTTCAGTTGTGGAATCGCCACCTCTATATCTCTCTCTATCTCCGTATTCCACTTGCTTACCTCTACGAAAAGGCTGCTGGAAAAATTGAGGGTTTTGCGCTGCAGGAAGTTCCGGATAATCCCCTACTTCACCTGTCTCACTTTCCCATTCAGTAGATGCATCCGAGTACGCACTAGCTCCGCCATTACGCCTATGACCCTCCTCATCCGCAAATCTGACGCCTCGACGTTGTCTCTTGTTGTTGATTGGGCGAAAGAAAGCTGAATCTCCAGCATAATCTTTAATGTCACGATTTAATTTATATTTCTAGACATTTAACAGTTCTTTCTCCATATCTATTAATTTATTCTGAATATCTTTCAAACATTGCTTCATTCGAGCCAAACCAACTGTATTTGACAAAGTTTCACAAGCACTAGAAATTTCAGTTTTCAATTTCGCTTATTTCACCCTGTCCCGTTCAACTAGTATACTAACCCATTCAATAGAACAGCGATGGGCAGCTGTTACCCATCTCTTATGAAATGCTTTATCAATCTCATCCTGTAGATCAAATGGAGTAGTGGGATTTTTAAAGGCTCTCAAGCCTCTCGGTGTAATGTCAAGTTCAACATACTTTTGTAAACTTAGGCAATTTAAATGCACCGCCAGTTCTTTAGCCATAATTTTATCTAGTTTGTCAAACATTTCCTTCATTTCTTCAGGTAAAGAATTGCCTATTCGTTGGCCAACATTAGAAAACGGATTATCTGATCTTCTCATTTGTTCCTTTTGTAGAAATTTCTGCCAAAAAATGACCTGTTCTTCTTGGGTGATTCGGACATTCGTTCGATCTCCCACTGATGTAGTAAATTGCTTCATAGTTGTCTAACTCCTATCTGTTGAGTCTTGCCTAAATATTCTAGGCACATTTAGTGAAGGAATGTAGGAGTACTGGGGCGGGTGGATATTGGGTGCAGGATAGGGGAGCAGAGTGAACCTGCAGGGTGAATGGAGTGGGATGAACTGGAGAGAAGGTGGCTGGCAGAAACCAATCAGCCAACAATGGGAGAAATGTAAGCTATAGGAGAAATACTGAACAGTAGGCAGGAGGGTGTGGGGGGAGAAAGGTAGTAGAGTACATCACAGGGTAAAGCAGGCCAGAAGGAAAAGAAAATGGAAAAAATAGGGTTAGTTAGGAGAGAGCAGAAAAAAAATGATGGGGAACTGTCCAAATGTATATCTGATGGTGAGTGACATCTGCAACAGTGATATAGTAGCGATAAGGTAGGTGTAGTACACGTGTCTGTCCACATGAACAGGTGTCAATGTCAACACAGCCACACTCTCTCAGGGACTTGCACACATTGACACAGTTGGCAGGGTCAGGAATAGACTTCCTAACTAGCTAATTTGCCACAATACAGTAATGCGCAGGTATCACATGCACCACAGGGGTAATCCAGATGTTATATGGGCAAAGGGTATGTGAAGGTGTCTGACATCAGACATCATGCTTCAGTAGGCCAATGGGAGTTGTAGTGAGTGTAAATGTGGTTGAAAGCATCATACTCAACACACACACAGACACAGGGTGCCAGTACTGACATGCATGGGTGGATTGCTTCACAGGTGTGTAGTGGGTGACTGTGCCAGAAGTCTGTACAAGGCTAGGTGAAGGGTATACCTTGGCATCAGGCCACATGACAATGGTTTACAGTGTGGCTCAGGGGTGTAGTGTCTGGATTGGCCCACACAGGTGGGTACTGTATTCACCATCCAGTCACGTGGGTTAGTATTGTGTGTGACCAGTGCTGTGCAATGCTTGCCATGTATGTCTTCTATAGTCCATGACATGGACGGTGTCTGGGATGTTCACACATCCCACATGCATGTTCAGTGACATGTGAAACTGTACCTAGGGTGTTTGGCCCATGTTGTGTACACAGATTGTTATCGTCTTGGACTAGTAGAACCAAGGTCAACACTGCACCTTGGCTCACCAAAGAAACTAGGGACAAAATTACATCAAGAAATAAAGCATGGGCCACCTACCGCACAACTAAAACCCAACCTGACCAACTCCTATTTAGGCAACTAAGAAATGAGGCAAAAAAATCCATAACAGTAGATAAAAAGAACTACTACCACCACCTACAACAAGTACACAAAACTAAACCTCAGAAATTCTGGACAGGAATAAATAGACTCCTCTCCCCAGGACAAACTACCACCCCAAACCCATCTGGCACCAATCAAAAAACTCCAGAAGACACAGCAAACTCATTTAACTCCTTCTTCACTGACACCATCCAAACTTTAGCTAACCAACTCACACCCACAGGACTTAATCCTAACAAAACAAAGTCCAACACAATAGCCCCCTTCAAATTCCAACCTGTCCCCACCAAACTCATTAAGACCCTACTTAGTAAACTAAGACCCACCACCCTGGCTGCAGACCTCCTCCCAGCTGACTACTTACAACAGGCTGCAGAGGCAATCGCATACCCTGTTTCTGTCCTTATCAACCGAACCATATCAGAAGCCATTATCCCCAACATATGGAAAATCTCACATATAATACCACTACACAAGGGGGGCAGTTCTACTGAACTGTCCAACTACAGGCCCATAGCTATTCTGTCTCCACTAGCTAAGATCATGAAGAAGTGCGTTCATATTCAACTCATGAAATATCTCACAGAGAACAAACTACTGTCCAATTCGCAACATGGCTTTAGGCTTAATCACAGCACCACAACAGCTCTCCTCTCCTTTTCTGACACCATCAACCACAATTGTAACAATAACAATCTGTCCTCTGCCCTCTTCTTAGACCTATCCAAGGCCTTCGACATGGTGGATCACAAAATGCTAATGAACAGTTTGGAAGCCCAAAACTTAAATAAACAAGCCCTCCAATGGTTTGAGTCCTACCTACAAGACAGGCAACAGGCAGTACTGTGGAAGGGTAAACTCTCCTCTCACCTCCCCATCAGACTTGGAGTCCCCCAGGGATCAATACTAGGTCCCCTTCTTTTTTCCATCTTTATAAATGAACTTGGTGCAGTCATTCCAGAGGCTACCTGCATTCAATATGCAGATGGCTCAACCTTGATCTGCTCTGCCTCCTCCCCTACAAAACTTACCACAATAACCCAAAACACCTTCAACAAGGTTGAAAATTGGCTATTAAACCAATGATTAATACTAAATCCCAACAAAACTAAGTTATTTCTCTTCACCCCAACAAATAGAACCAAATCACCATCATTCAACATAACAGCTAATAATGGCACCATCATCTCCAGTAACCCAAACTAAACTGTTGGGTGTCATGATCGACGACAACCTTAGGTTTGATGTACACATCAATCAAACCATAAAACTATCAATAAGAAATTTGGCAGCCTCTATGGATCAGATCATTCCTAACCCCAAGCAAGAACTGCTATTGCCCGCTCCTATCTTCTATCAACCCTTCTCTATGCCTCCCCTCTCCTCTCCCACCTGAGTAAAACCGATCTCAAAAAATTGTCAACATGCTACAACCACATTGCTAGATTTGCAACTGGCACACCCTACCGGACCCACCACTGTCTGAACCTGAATCTCCCGGGCTGGCTGGAACTACACCAACTCCTCCAGCTCAACCAGCTCATAGTTGCCCATAAAATACTCCACCACCCAGACACTACTCCAGCCCTCAGAAACATAATCCGCCCTTATAGTAACAATTGGACACTCTGCTCATCCACCAAACTTCTAGTACTTATGACCAAATCAAACCACGCTGCAGGTGACTCCCTCTTTGCCATCTCTGTCGGTAAATACTGGAACTCACTACCAGATGACATTACCCAAGAATCTTTGCCAACATTATTTAAACACAAACTTAAAAGTCACCTTAAGTCACATTGGCTATGTCCCTGTACCAACCCTGACTAGTACCCCTTACACCCCCTCCACCTCACTTTAACTTCAAACAAACTACCCTACCAGTCCATCCAAACAAGTTGATCAATTATACTAACTAATCTAGGTATTATTGCCTTAATAAAATATCCTAAACCCTAGGTAATAAGGTAACTATTACCTACTACCACAACTTAAAGTATGTCTCTTGCCTCATGGATGGATGTATTCTGCTATGCCTGTAATCAGCCTGTATGTTCTGTAACTGAAATTATTGTAATATCTGTTTTTCTTTCTGTATTCACTGTTACTTAATGCTATCTACCTAAAATTTGTAAATTGTTATGTGTCTGGAGCTTTTCTCCCCGGGACTCCACTGAAAATGGATATGTATCCAGTCGGACCATCCCGGTCAACAAATGTAAAATAAAATAAAAAATAAATAATAAATCAGATGTGCCAGTTCTGGCCTCATGTGGAGGGAACTGGTAATGGACACCAGGTTGACCCTGCACCTACATTGATAGCATGATACATGTATTGCCTGGTGTCATTGGCATCTTTCCATACAGGGCATGTGTTTAAGGCATGGTATGTCCTTTGTGGGTCACATTTGATGGCACCACAGTTGTTGCAGGTGTCCAGTGGGGAACATAGTGAAGGCGCACTGTCTGCAATTATGTGCCTATTGTAGTGATGGGACAGGATGCCATGCCCTCTGTAGTCCACTGCAATCACACCATGGTTACTATCTGTAGGCAATATGCAGGGTACTACCAACAAAGTGGTTGTTGCCTAGGCAGCTGTGTTTGTGTTTGAGACATGGATTGAGAGTGTTCTGTGGGTAATATAAGGGTTGCTTACTTTGTTTGCCAAGCCTTGATATCACATGTAAGGATATGGATTGGCACCCCAGCCTCTCAGCTATTTGACATCTGTTATCCTTGTAAGGTGGACATTGTGACATATAATAGGCCCACCATATAAGAACTTTGCAAAATCCACTCCACAGTGAGTCCAGCTGTCACACACTCACAGCCACCTCCACACAGGATACAAATGACAAACGCAGACACACATACAGTTGCCATGTCTGGGATTAGAGCTCCTACCTAACTAGTTTTCACACTACAACATTACACAGTTATAGGATGTGCCACAGAGATTACTGGACTACTCCTTCCACAAATGTATATTTCACTGGGAATGACATCAGCAGGCTTGCCAAAGTAAGGCATTTGAAATGTAATGGGTGTGACTAGCCTAAAAAGCATTGCTCCCTACACAGACAAACACACACATTTACGATGTCTGGGATTAGAGCTCCTACCTAACTAGTTTATCAGACTACAGCATTATGCAGTTATTGGACATGCCACAGAGATTACTGGATTACTCTTTCCCCAAATGTGCATTTCCCTGAGAATGACATCAACTGGCTTGCCAAAGAAGGGCAATGGAGGTTGTAGTGACTGTGAATGGCCTCAAAAGCATTGCTCCCTACACAGACAAACAAACACACACACAAACATCCACACTTGCCATGTCTGGGAATAGAAACCCTACCAAACTATTATATCACACTACAGCATCACACTTTTATAGGACACACCATGGAGATTACTGGATTACTCCTTTCCCAAAGGTGTATTTTACTGGGAATTATATCAGCAGGCTTGCCAAGGAAGGCCAGTGGAGGTTGTATTGAATGTGAATGGCCTCAAAAGCATTGCTCTCTACCCAGACAAACAAACACACACACACACACACACACACAAATATCCACACATGCCATGTCTGGGAATAGAACCCCTACCAAACTAATATATCACACTACAGCATCATGCTGTTATAGGATGCATCATGGAGGTCACTGGACTACTCCTTCCCCAAAGGTGTATTTCACTGGGGATGACATCAGCAGGCTTGCCAAAGAAGGGCCCTGGAGGTTGCATTGACTATGAATGGCCTCAAAAGCATTGCTCCCTACACAGACAAACAAACACACACACACAAAAATCCAGACTTGCCATGTCTGGGAATAGAACTCCTACCTAACTAGTTTATCACACTATAGCATTACACAGTTATAGGATGTGCCACAGAGATTACTGGGCTTCTTCTTCCCCGAAGGTGTATTTCAAAGTGAATGACATCAGCAGGTTTGCCAAAGTAGGGCATTTGAATTGTAGTGAGTGTGAATAGCCTAAAAAGCATTGCCCCCTACATAGACAGACACACAGTTGTTATGTCTGGGATTAAAACTCCTACCTAACTAGTTTATTACACTGCAGCATTACACAGTTATAGGATGCACCACAGAAATTGATGGGTTACTTTTTCCCCAAAGGTGTATTTCAAATTGAATGACATCAGCAGGCTTGCCAAAATAGAGCATTTGAATTGTAGTGGGTGTGACTAGTCTAAAAAGCATTGCTCCCTGCACAGACAAACCCAGTTGCCATGTCCAGGATTAGAACTCCTACCAAACAAGTTTATCACACCACAGAATTATGCCATTCTAGGACACGCCACAAAGATTCCTGGGTTACTTCTTCCCCAAAGGTGTATTTCAAAGTGAATGACATTAGCAGGCTTGCCTAAGTAGGGCATTTGAATTGTAGTGAGTGTGACTAGCCTAAAAAGCATTGATCCCTACACATACACAGTTGCCACATCTGGGATTAGAACTCCTACCTAACTAGGTACATCACAGTACAGCATTATGCAGTTATAGGATACACCACAGAGATTACTGAGTTATCTCTTCCCCAAAGGTGCATTTCACAGTGACTGACATCAACAGGCTTGCCATAGTAGGGCTATGAGGAGGGCAGTGTGTGTGCATGGGCCATAACCTATTCATCTAGAGGTAGACACACCACACTCAGGCACACACAGGTTTATATTCCGCAGGCACGTGTATAAAACTGCTAGATTACTGCCTTGTACAGTCATGTTGCACAGGTAGCACTAATACCACAGAGTCTATAATGCTGAAGGATACCAGAGGCTAATTGCTACTGTGAGTGACATTTACACATCATGTGTTTGTAGCCATTTGGCTATGTACTGGGTGGGACAGGCGTCATGATGGAAGGGTCTTTGTCACTGTCACTCTCTTCCACACATCTATGCATGTGCACTTTTGGCATATTATAGTGTGTTGTCCTTGGATATATGTGTGTATTCCTATCCAATGTGTGTGCAAAGCATGACTGCTGCATACTGAGGAGTATATGCACTAACGTTTGCAACTGTCAGATATGTATGGTCCCCTGTTGTTGCCAGACATGGGCTTCATCTCTTTAAGTGTGTGAGCATGCCCAGTATGACCTTTCAGCATTTTGTTGTCTGACATTGCCTTCATTTCTCTAAGTCTGGGAGCATGCCAAGTATGCACTTCTGTATAGAATGTGTGGATCCATTCCAGGTAAATTGTACTCCAGTGCAGACTTTTGTGTTCTACACCTACAGCTAGCAAACTGTTTCTGTAGGAGATCTGTACATCAGTTGGCAAGATGGAGTCAAACTGGGCAAAGGGCAGTGGGTACTGTAGGTAAGTCTGTCTGTGCTGCTTCTGCTACATGGTCCTGGTGTTAACAGAGATATTCGGACATCTGTAATGTTATACACTGTGATGTTTTATGTCTTCAAGTACTGTCAGGTAGACATTTTTGCTTGCAGTGATGTCTTGGGGAACACAGGGTGAATGCAGCTGTGTCCAGTATTGTGGTCAAATGCCTACATATTCCTGCAAACTGATACCATTCTGGAGGGGTAGCTACAGACACTTGTTGCTGGGTCTGTGTAACTGGTTTAGCATCTTGGTACAGTAGAAGCAGTGGATCCCATACTTGTACATCCATCGATGTGACAGTATGGCCTTGTCTTGCTGTGGCAATACCTCACGGCTGTACAGATTCACACAGGTTACCCAGAGGCAGGGGTCATAAGTCAGGATATTACCCCTATTGTGGTGTATGGGCAGGTTTGTAGCCAACCATTTTTGTGTTTGCAACCAGGGATAGTATGTGCACACGGCTGTGTTATGGACTTTGCACATTCCATGCTGCCCATGCTCCCACTCTATTATTCTATCCTCATCCATACTTTATGCAAACATTCCCTGATACTTTCCCTATAGTTATCACCGCATCACAGCAGTGTATTGGTGTTGGTCCACAGTTCATGCAGTGGGACATAGTGGACATGTTACTGTGGTTTGTCCACACGGCCTTGCATATGGGTTCTGTGGACTGTGTTATGTTGTTATTTGGGCGTCCATGACATAACATACATTGGCAGTACGGGTGAAATGCAGGCCTTTGGCAGAGGACTGTAGGCCATTTGGTAGTGATGCAGACCAGCTGTAGCAGGCCATTGCATTCTGTCAGTTCTACAGTACCAGAGCGTCATACAGTATATTCCCCTGGGGTGACAGGGTATGTGTGCTAGGTGTTTATGCCAATACTTTCTGTCAGTATTGATCAGGTGGTGTGGATGCTGTCAGGGTGCTGCTTACAGCTAGAGACACACCTGCATGGGACACCTGCACTGCATGCTGCATTCTTTCACTATTGCCATATACAGGTGTGGGTCATATTGTACCCTTTCCCAACAGCAGGGATAAGACCGGAAAGGTACCTGCGGGTGGTGGTTGGGTGAGCTAGGTGCATGTGTGCTATGGACACTACTTGCATCTGACTCACAGATATGCATGGGGCATTTCACTTATGCTGGCTTGTGCAGAGACATCAGCTGTTTCTCAATACATCATTCCTATGACCTTTGTGATCTGCGAGTGTTTGGCCAGATGACATTGGTATTCCCCTACTACAAGCCCAGATAATGTGATGCAAACCTGTATGTACAATTCCAAGGGTGTGTCCATTTCACAGTTACACATTATACACTGTCTGTCTGGGGTACTTTCCCCTGTGTACTGCTTGTATATCTGGCCCAACAGTCATGCCATGTCCATCTTTCAGATGGTGACCCATATTACCTCAATACATTTACAATGGCTTACTGCTAGAATGTGTTATACTGGGGAGCATTGTGCTTGGCATTGCAGTTGTGAGGACTTGGCCCTGTCATAGGCAGTACTGGGCAATGGCCACCAGGTCAAACCTCACCATGCATACATACTGACCACTCACACAATATGAAACACACACCAACCTAACACACGCATACCTGCGTATTGTTCAAATGCTACAATCTATCCTGCTACCTTGGCCACCTGAGGTAATCTGTGCTCCACTGGTATTATACCTACACATACATGTTACTACATCAGATTGGGAGGACACACCTGACTGTTACTACATTTCCACATAGGATTGGGGGGCACATCTGACTGTTACTACATGTCTAAATCAGATTGGGGGGCACACCAGACTGTTACTACATTTCTACATAGGATTGGGGGGGCACACCTGACTGTTTCTACATGTCTACATTGGATTGGGGGGCACACCTGACTGTTTCTACATTTCTATGTAGGATTGGGGGTAATACCTGACTGTTACATTTCTACATAGGATTGGGAGGGGGCAAACCTGACACTTGTACACATTTGCTATGGCTGTATTGGTATGTGAGGTACTCCATTTCATTCTGTATTCTAACCTATCATGCTGACTAGAGACATATCAGTGTACTACAGGTCTTCGGTTTGATTGACCTACATATCAGTTTCTGACTTCTTACCCTTCAGAACTAACATCCCACTGCCTGACCTGATGTAGTCTGTCTGTGTAGGCCTGTGGGGGGAGGTTACTCATAGCCATCATTCAGAGGCCTTAGCACAGCCTTTGTTTATGTTTGTCTACACCTGTTCTACTGGCTGAGACTGTTGTTGGGTAAGTGAACCTCCCTGACTGACATGTGTATGTCTTATGGACACACATGTGGCCCAGCACATTTCCTGCAGTGGATTTTGTCACCATGTGTAGTACTGGCTACTATGGTGACACCAGTATTTGTTACAGATCTCATGCTGCCACTATAGGTGTCTATTATCTGCTGGCATCCCATTCAGCCACCTGATTCCCTTGCATGCTCACATCCATACTGTAGATACAAGTAACAACACATACTACTCCATTCGGCAATTGGTAAGAAAAGTGACTACCTTGTGGGTGTACCAGTATTGAGGATGGTGCTGGAGGGCTGCCTATGTTGGATGCACATTGTACACTCCCTATACATGGTAGAGCACAGGTAGTATCATGTTTGGCATCCCTTTTACTGTATGTGTGAGTCAGAGAGAGGTGTCATTCCCGGGGTCCCTACTGTGTCAGTGTATGTGCTATGAGCTGCCTCTTTGTCAAGGCCAGGGCGTACTGGGCATGCCTCCTTCTGCCTACTGGGGCAGGCTCAGGGTTGTTCCTCCTCTGAGTCACTCTGTGCCTGTGCAGGCCTTGGCAATGGTGGGGGGCTGTGTGGCCATGCCCTGTGCTATTCCTGCTGCAGCTGTTTCTGCAGGATAATATTGTGCTGCATTGCACATACGATGACAATTTGAGTACATGTAGCTGGTGAGTAGAGCAAGGCTCTACCAGATGTGTCCAGGCACAGGAACCATGTCTTGAGCATCCCAAACACATGCTCTAGTATAATTCTGTTCTGTGCACGTGCCTCATTATGGAGTTCTTGTTTGGGTGTGCGCATTTTTGATGGGTGCCATTAGCCATGGCTCCAGTGCGCAACCAGCATCCCCCACTAGGTGACCATAAGGGATGTCCCCATTGTCAAATCTCTGGTACAGCTGTGTCAGATGCCAGATGTGGGAATCGTGATAGCTTCCAGGGCAGCCAGCACACACATTTATTATAATGCCCTGGGCATCGCACACAACCTGGCAGTTGAGGGAGGGGAAGCCCTTGCGGTTGATGTAGACCCTACCCTGCTCAACGGGTGGTGCTTTGATGCATATGTGCGTGCAGTCTATAGCACCCACTACCTCAGGGTATTTTGCTATTTTATGGAAGAGATACATATTGCTGGCTAATGCCTCATGGGTGTTGGGGAAGTATACGTGCTCACCGGCATGTGCTGACATGGCATGCAGGAAATGGTGGAGTACCCTGGATGCTGATGCCTTTGAGATCCTCATGATATCCCCCGTTGGCCTTTGGAAGGTACCTGTGGCTAGTATTCCTAGGCCTACACATGCCTTGGTATCCAATGGGATGGGTTCCCCTCTGTTAGTTCTGTGTGTCAGGCATGGCCAGCACAGCTCAGCAATTTGCTGTAGGAGGTCCCTGTCCACCCTATAGTGCTCCACTATTTCCAGCTCATGTAGCCCCTAGTAGGTTACCTTAGATCTGTACACTCTTCTTCATCTCTTCACTGTGGGTTGGTTGACAGCATTTTCATCCTCACCACCCTCATCCTCTTCCACATATTGATGTATTATAGCTACTGCAGCCCCTATCATTTTGTTGTTTTTTTTGTTAAAATTTCCCCACTTGTATACACTGGTGGTGTAGACTATGTGGGGAAAAAACAGAAGGAAAGGTGTTTGCATAGTTTATAGCAGTGTGCAGGGCTGGGCTGGTCTGCTGCCTGTGTAATTGACTGATTCTGATACATTTCACTTTCCAGCTATGCTAGTTCTCATTGATTACCTTTCTACTACTGTTTTCCCTTCCCATTGCCTTTCTGTTTAAGCCTGGGGGCATGCCACGCAAACACACTGCTCAAATGTGTACAAATCTGCTATTTCCTGGTATACTTTTTTTTTCCTTTAAAACCCACTTAGGCAATGTAAAGAGTGCTAGGCAGCCTCAGACACACCCCTTTGCTTAGCTCTGCTAAGCTAAGGCCAAACCTGAGCCACAGGGCTCCAATCCGCTTACAGTATGAATGACACCCCTCCATGATGTCAGATAACTTCTAGGCTTGCACCAAGCTATTTCTGCACTTACACAGTTGGATGCCGACTAGCATTGAGGGGAAATCTGGGATTCAGTATCATTCCCCTCATTTGCATAGGATTGCCTGCTAATGCATAGTTACAGGTCACACACTGAGCCTCCCCCCTTAGCAATCACTATTCACTGTCCATGTTGTCTTCTGCCTGCCATTGAGTATAATAGCAAAATAGTGATTTTGGTTAGAATGTTGATTTCAGGTTATGTTTTTTTTATTTTTCACCTGATCCCATTTGCGCCCCGCTGCCCTATGATTTAACAGCCGAAATCAGATAAAAAAATAAAAGTTTTTTTTTAAACTATTTTCCATGCCAATGGCCATATATTTAGCCATTGGCATGCTTTACACGTTATATACACCCTTTATTTGGAGCTGTCATGGCTCCATTTTGTAGTTTTCAGAAATGTACTCAGTTATCAACTGAGTACATTTCTGCAGATTACACTAGTCCTGCACGGCCACCTGCCAGCTTCCTGGATTGCAAATTCACCTCATTTGCATGGTTTTCATCTGCAAATGGGGTAATTTGCATACAAGGGTTGTGTCCATGCAGGAATAGTACAGGAGCGCTTGTGCACATCCCTGCAGCTTATTCCTGGATCGCACGGTGGACTTATTGCCTCCTGGAGCTCTTGCACTGTTCCTGCACACCATGCAGGGCTTGCTGAATCCAGGCATCTATGTGCATAAATATATATATATATATATATATATATACCTACACACATGTACATACACACACACACACACACACACACACACACACACACACACACACACACACACATATATATATATATATATATATATATATATATATATATATATATATATATGTGTGTATAGTCACAACCAAATAAATGCAATCCCAGCACTTAAAATGCATGTTTAAACTTCCATTTATTAAATACAGCCACCAGACCATGGTTTCACTCTGAGCAAGCATCTTCAATGGATTCCATTGAAGAAGAATGCCATTCAAATCCATTCATCCACTCAACCCTTTTTTCCCATTTTTTTCACATGGGGTTGAGGTGTCACTTTAACAGTGACAATCATCTTGAGCCAAGATTTATTCTGCTGGCTGGCTAGCCCTGACGTGGTAGTTCATTTTTACCACTCACTCACCCACACAGTTTCACCTATGGCCAGTTTAGATGTCCGATCCACCTACTGCATGTCTTTGGAAGGTGGGAGGAAACTGGAGCATCCAGAAGAAACCCACATGACCACAAGGAGGTCATGCAGACTCTACACAGAAGGCACCCCAGCAGAGAATCAAACCATTCCAATAAGGATATTTTAGTCTTACTAGCCTTTTTTGTTAAGTCATGGGATAAATTATTTTTGTCTTCACTAATTTAGACAACAATAAATTATTATTCCTTGATTCACATAATTTTGACTTTGTCAAAGTTAGGTCATGATTTTTTAATCATGTAAATTCCTTTGAAAGGGTAGCTCAGTCAGTTAATGGTGGTTATGCTGTGCAAATAATATACTTGGACCAGGCCAAAATCTTCAGAATTATTTTCCATGCAGGCATTATTGACAATCTTCTGAAAATACATGTAAAGAAATTAGACACTATCATTTGTACTAGCATGTCTGGTTGAGTTTTTGTACATCATTTCAGATTAATCCGTGTATTATATGCCAGCATGCCTAACTATGATATTGTAAATAAGTTCTTACATGCTGATTTATAAACTGTTTGTACAGAATGTTTTAAAGACTTGAACAGTGCTCCTTTACATTTTTAACTGTGCATATTTGTGAAGATTCTAAATGCAGACTGTTTCAGAATCAGCTGATCTGCAGATGATGTCAATGGAATGTTGACATTTGCTACGTGTTGCTGTCAGAGGTTGAAAGATAGGAAGGAAACAGCTGTTGGCTGATTTTCAAAATATGAAATGAAAAGTAGAACTGGAACAGTTGTGATAGTTAGGCAAGTCTATAAAAGAGCCTGCTGAAGATAGTTGAAGTCTGTAGTTGTCAGTTAACAGCCAGTTATACTTGCCAGCTGCTAGTTGCAGTTGTCAGTTGTTCACAGTTGTACTGTGCGGTGGATATCCAAAAGGACTCACCAAGAATTGCAAGCCTGCTTTTGCTCTCTTGTAATAATTTAGTTTAGATAAGGGACAGTGTTCTTTAATAAGCTAGGAAAATTTTAACTAATCAGAGTTTTTCTAAATGTTGGATTTCTATCCTACAGTATTAATTTCATTTTCCTGGTGACTGAGTTCTGTTTGTTTATTAGAAATTACTGTTTTATATTTTTGAATCATTTTGCTCAGTATTAAATATTTTTATTAACTTACATTGTGGCTGGCCATTCAGTATTTTCTTTAATAATTTGAGAGTGCTTAGACCTGCTTTGATAACTTCCAGGGCCACTCCAAAAGTCTGGGTGCTTAAGGTCATTTGCTATAATTTGTTTGAATATCTAATTTTCATAACTGGACAGCCCTTTAAAAGGGCATGAAGGCTCTCCAACTGGTGGTGGCATGTTACCATATTATTTTGGGGAAGTGGCATAGCTTGAAATCTGTCAGTATTTCCCAGAAGTGGTTGGGATTTTTAATTGGACTTCAGTAGCCTGTGGGTAGTGGTCATTAAGGTGTGCACTTTTTACAGCCACAAAATAAACATACAGAATCTCAGTCCAACACAGCTTTATTTATTTTTAGATAGTTAGTCAGGGACAGCAGGCAAATTTGTCAGCAGAAGGGTACAGTAAGCTAACAAAGAACCAGTTCACCAAGGTGAAGCTGGAAGACTGGGGTATGCCAACCTGGCTAAGGAAGTAATGATTTCAGCCATAGTTGCAGCTTCAGCTCAGACCAACCGTTTGGAGGATATCCAGTTTGTTATTGGGATGTGCAGCCTGCTGAGACAGGGCTATTCACATTTTCTTCAGAGGGCCTGAAAATCCATCTAGAGTTAAGGAGACTGGAACTGGAGGCAGAGGAAAGGGAGAAGCAATGTCAACATGACCTGGAGCCTGAGGAGAAAGAGCATCAATATCAACCTCCCCCATACCCCCATACTCCTTTTTATTTGCCCTGTTGTTGAATATAATGCCAACAGGCACCATTTTTAAAACAGGTAGTCCTCTCCTGCTGGCCTCACGGAGTGTTTGTCCACTTGCTCCCTCAATTGCTATGCATTCCCAGCATTCACGACACTGCTACAGCTCCTTTTACTGCACAGAAATCCAACTCTATGAATCCTCAATGATATTGAGAGCTTATGCTGCCCTGAAGAACCAAACACTCTTAAGAAGCAGAAGTTATCTGTGAAAGTGCTTATACGTTTGTGGTTGAATAAAGAAGAGCTTTTTACACTGGAACTACCTGACAGTTTTTTGTACTACAAGTGTTTTACACTATTATATATATGTTTCACTACATAAAGGTTATTTTGAAAGCTGTATTTTATGATAATCCTTGACTTGCTAAATTCAAATGCCTGAGCCAGCAGCAAGAATGTTTTTACTGTATTTCTTCTTCCTCCAATATTATTACAGTAGCTTGCACATAGTACTGAAGTATAGTTTTTCCTCTAATCCCTATAGTAATTTGATTGGTCACCAGACATCTTTTGAATTTTATATTTTCCCTATATACTCCCTTCCCAACTTAAATACATTTTGTTGCTCTTTTTCCATCATTTTATTTAATCATAGTCCTCTTACTATATAAATTTATTTAGGCTCCCAGCTGCCCATACCAAAGCAGTCTCTAATATCTACAATAACAAGTGTTATAGCTTAATGGACACATGAATTTACTACTAAGCAGCCAATAGTTCAGGGGCTCTTCCAAATATCTGCCTAGCAACCTTTTGCTTTTTTCCTTTTAGTTCTCCTGTGGTTCCCCTGTCCAAATATCTGCCTAGTAACAACCATTTACTTTTTTCTTACTAGTTCTCCTCTGGTCCCCCCTCATCCCCAACCCATGTCCAGTGTGAGTTTACTTCTACATCCAAACCAACGGGCACCATTTTTAAAATAGTTAGTCCTCCCCAGATGGCCTCACGGTGTGTTTGTCCACTTGCTGTAAGTGTATCATTTTCAACTATTTGTTTTGCGGTGTGATTTTGCATAATGTAAATGCATCTTTTTCAACTATCTGTTGTGCACTGTATGGATAATTGCTTTATCAGAATGATTACTACTTGCCGTACGTACTTCTGCTTTTGAGTTGTTTAAAGTGTTCATTATTTAGTAGCATAACATATTTTCTACCTGACGTGCATTATTATGCAATTACACTTTATGTGAATGTTTGCAGCTGGTCAGTGTGTACGTTTAAGCAAACATACCTGCCTCAGAGCTGTTCTAAATGATATCTGTATAAGTTAGTAGGTTTTGTATTCTCCTGAGCTGGAGTGTGATTGTGTAGGTACTATCTCTCATTGTATATACAGGAGGTTGGGTATTTTCATTAAGCACAATTTAGTGAGTTGCTGACTTAGGTTTAGTGACACTAAATTTGTCTATTTTTTGCATTAAGGTGCCGAGAGATTTGTTGTAGCCAGTGAAACATATTTGTTATATGTTGCAGTCATACATATTTCTTATATGGTGCATTATATTGATTCCTACAACTGAAACAATAGTCTACAAATAATACTCGTGTTTATTTAGTGGAAGATACTGCTCTGCTACATAGTTACTGTTTATTTTTCTTCCTGTTTTTTTTACCCTTATCTTCCCTAATACTCTTTTCTTTATCCCTAAATTGCTGTGAATTCCCAGCATTCACGGCACTGCTACAGCTCCTTTTACTGCACAAAAATCCATCTCTGCTGCCGCGAAGATCCAAACACTGTTTTATGTATGTTTCCCCACATTAAGGTTATTTTGAAAGCTGTATTTTATGATAATCCTTAACTTGCTAAATGCAAACACCTGAGCCAGCAGCAGAGATTTGTTACTCTATTTCTTTCACCTCCAGTATTATTACAGTAGCTTGCACATGGTGCTGGATTATACTTCTTCGTCTAGTCCCTATAGTAATTTGGTCACCAGATGTCTTTTGAATTTTGTATATTCCCTATAGACTCCCTTACCAACTTAAATACATTTTGTTACACTTTTTCCATCATTCTATTTAACCATAGCCCTCTTACTATATATATTTATTTAGGATCCCAGCTGCCCATACCAAGGCAGTTTCATTAATATCTACAATAACAAGTGTTATAGCTTAATGGGCAAACAAACTTACCACTAATCAGCCAATAGTTCAGAGCAATTGATTGCTTTTACTTGCACATATATGGAATTTGGCTCTTCCAGCTCAGTTCCCCCTTCGCTACTCTCAGGCTCACTCCACTCCCCTACCCTATACCCATTCCCACCCACTTCCAGGCTCCTGACTTTATACCTAACTAGCCACTGCCTTAAGCATCACACCAACCTCATTTCCTTATAGCCACTCCTCTCGTCACTCTCTGCAACCCACATCATCATCTAACTTCACTCCGATCACCTCACTCACACAATACCCAAATTGTACAATCTCTTCAAGCTAATACCCTCTACCTAATTCCCCCACTCTAACCGCAACCTACGATGCCACACCTAAATTCCTACTCACTCCAGTAAAGGTTCCTACTAAAAATTCACAACAATACATCAACACTTTTTCAAACAAAACATGTACCATAACCTTTACATTAATAATACACCTCACCATCACCTCACTCTTAACCTTCTACCACTACACTACCAACTCAAAATTTCAGACTAAATCCCTTACCTGACCTACCCATTCACAAGACAAACCAGCCTTTTCAGTAATATCTCCTTCTATCTACAACATCTCATATCTTCACCATGCCACATTCAAAGCTACCCCACACCAACTAAACAACCACATTTCCTCAAAATATAGCACACCTATAATCAAATGCCTAAATACTATAATCCAAATAGCATCGTGAATCATACTTAGTAGAGACCTTCACCCAAACCCTGACCCTACAAACAATAACAATAACAAACCCCGATACTAAACAAATAACATTCTAACCTCCGCCTGGGAATATACAGATCTCCTTATACTCAGCATAAACATAAGGAGCATGCTCAACTAAATCCAGAGCTATGAGCTACCCTGGTCCCATACTCCCCCAACATAGTCCTCCTCACAGAGACCTGGCTAAAACCAGTAAACAATAATAATGACTTTGTTCCACCTGGCTACAATATTCTTAGACAAGACAGAATATCCACAAGAGATGGAGGCATTGCTCTCCTCTTCACAAACAACCCGATCATTGAATTGTTAGCCATTGAACAGTGCAAGTTCAATAATGCAGAAACTATGTTCAGTAAGATGAAAATCTGCTCAAAAAACACTTACATATAATAGGTGCCTATATACCCCCAGCAATGAAATAATTCCATAGAATCCATTCTAGACTGGGCATCCCAAAGATTTCACTAAGAAGCAATCATACTAAGTGACGTTAATATCGACTGGTCCTGCTATAACTCGTTCCACCCCATTAACCACATTAAACTATATGGTTTCACTCAACTAATCAAAACCACAACACATGTAGATAAAGCATCACAAAAGGAGTCCATGCTAGACTGGATCCTTACTAACAGACCAAACCAATCCTACCTCTCAGGGTCCCTCCCAGACACCCTCAGTGACCACCTTCCCACCTTTATAATTAGACACCAAGTAAATCCATTAAAATCCTCCACCCTCCAACAAATCTGGTACACAAAGAATTTCAAAACTCATGACCTCATATCTGCATTTAATCAATGCAAATGGAGACCACTCTCATCTTTCCCTCTGGAAAGTGCCGTTGACTGCTTCAATAACACTTTCCTAAAAATTCTAAATCATCTTGCCCGATCAGAACTAAATCCAACTATTTCTCCTGGCTGACCAGAGATACCCATCTATTGCTAAAACAAAGAGCTAAAGCATGGGACACGTGGCATCAAAAAAAAACTCAAACTAATAGGCAGGCATATCAGGAACTAAGGAACAAAGCCAAAAAACAAATTAGGACAGACAAAAAGAACTACTATATAGGTATTCAAACCAATCAGAAAAATAACCCACAATAAATCTGGGCTGCCATTAATAAAATCCTACAACCAGGAAAGACCAGAACTCCACCACCTAACATTGACACCACCACCAATAATATTGCTACCCAATTCAACAAACACTTCACCAAATCCATCCTAGCCCTCATCAATAATAGTTCTCCCATTTCACATTCAAACCTATCTTCCATATCACCAGACCAAAACCTCTTCTTCTTACAGCCTGTCCCAACTAGCACAATATATGAATACCTAAATAAGCTTAAATCCACAACCCTAGCTGCTGACAAATTACCTGCATAATATCTAAAGATCACAGCCAAAGCCATCTCTTATCCATTCTCCATGCTCATTAATCGCTCTTTATCAGACCAACGTGTTCTTTCTCTGTGGAAAAATTTTGCATTTAATACCACTCCACAAAGGAGGTAACGATATGGAACTATCTAATTACTGTCCAATTGCCATTCTATCCCCCTTATTTAAAATCCTCAAAAAATGTATATATTCCCAAATAATGCACTATCTCCTCACTAATAAACTGCTAAACAACACCCAGCACAGATTCTGCCCTAAACACATTACTACCACAGCCTGTATTAGCTTTACCAACATAGTAAACCATCATTGAAACAATGGTAACCTAATATCCACTGTATTCCTAGATCTGTCCAAGACTTTCAATACGTTCTCCCATCCCAAACTCCTTTCTGCTCTCTCCAATCTTAATCTCAGCCACTCTACACTGGCGTGGTTTCAAGACTATCTAACCAACTGCCAACAAGCACTAAAATGTCAAAACTCCTTATCTCCCCTCCTAACGGTCACCCTAGAGGTCTCCCAAGGATCTATTCCTGGACCTCTTCTTTTTAGCATATTCACCAACCATCTTCATAAAGCTACCCAGCATGCCACTCTATTCCAGTATGCAGATGACTCCACTCTAATCTGCTCCACCCCATCCCTCCCTCAACTCCAGGAATTGACAAAGTCCTTTACTGCTACTGAAACCTGGTTAGTCAACTCTCAACTAATACTTATCCCCAATAAAACACAGCTAATGAAATTCTATCCACTAGAGCCTTAGACCTCATACCACCATTCACAATATTCTCAGCCAATAACAGCCCATCACACCTGTCCAACACACCAAACTTCTAGGGGTTATCATAGATCACAGCATGAAATTCGGTATGCACATTACACAGACAATAAAGAAAGTCCATAAAAAACTCAGAACCCTATATAGATGCAAAAAGTAACTCACCAATAACAGTAAAGCCACCATCACAAGAAACCACTTACTATCCACAGTCCTCTTTGCACCCGCGATACTCATCAACCTAAACAAAGCAGACTTTAAAAGAACAAGCATCTGCTGTAATAAAACAGCTGGTTTGCTACTTCCTCACCCTTCAGGACTAATCACTGCATAGCAATCAACAAACTATCCTGGCTAGAATTACCCAACCTGCTCACAAATAACCAGCTTACAATAGCCCACATAATTCTATATTATCCCAATTAGAGTTCCGTCTCTTCAAGGTCTACTTAATATCTAATCTAACAAATGCCTATTAAGATCCACCAATAAAGCACTGGCTGACACAGGCAAAAGCAACAATAGACTGTTACAAGAATGCCACAAGCGATGCCTTCCAAATAACACTGTTTATTTAAACTTTAAATTTTAAACGCACAAATATACCACGTTTTTCGTTCCGCTAAATTGCAGAACTTCTTCAGAAACAGTTCAACACACACATAGGCGCTTGTATTTATAATTTCTTAGATACTTCATACTAAAATGGCGCCAAAAACAAATCAATTAAACTATTTGAATTCTTTAAAGGTATCTTAACCATAAATTTTATTGAACCATAAAATACGATGCTCTGAAGTTAGAAAATTAAAAAATACTTTCTTTCTAACTTCTCAAGTCAGTGAAAATATTAGAAATAATGAAATTTTTCATAAAACCTTCCAAAATCAAGTCGCAGCCACTTAAAATAAAATAAATAAATTGATTAATTAATAATAAAAAAAGCTTATTTATAAAATCTTATTTGTTTAATTGAATCCCAAACATTCTGACCACAAAATACGCTACATTTTAAAAATACGCCAAATTTTAAAAGGAGAGTTCAAATATATATACACATATAGCAAAAATTCTATACTTCTCAAACTACGTAAATCATGAATAAGATACAACAATATCGGAAAATTTTTCATAAAACCGAATTTAAACATAATTTAAACATTTATAAACTTTGAATGCACACGCATACGCATATATACGCGCACATAATAGATATAAAAAATGTAATAAATATATATATTCACATATAGCACACAATACGCATAAAAAACCAAAAGTATTGGTACACATCTAAATGTTTAGATGTCAAAGATGTGTTTGAAATCATGTGCGTATATACATAATACGTTGCCTAAATTATATTGAAAATTAAATATAATATATTATATTAAATATTCATACATGTTGAATATGAAAATATAAGACATATAATATAATTCAATATAATATAAAATATAAAATATAAAATATCAGATGAATATATCATTATGTGTGTGTGAGTTTATGACTATTAAATGTCCACCTGTATATGTGTGTACTTACATTGTGTATACACATCTGTGTGCGTGGAAAAACACCCAAAAAAAACCCCCACACATCCACACATACACACACACACACACACACACACACACACACACACACATACAAATTCATGAATAATATATTTGTTTACACTTGATTCCAAATAAATTAAATTAAATCAAATAAGATTAAAGTTAGATGGGTCATAGACAAGTCATCATGAAATGCCTTCAAGTGATCAATTTATATATATTATATAAATTAAAATAAAATAGATAAACTCTGATTACTACTTATGAATACAATTCAAAAACCTAGAATTATTCATTGAAGCCATGAGTATGTTTACATTATTGTATGTGTATATATTATATATTATACACATACATAAAGAGAAGAAAGTTCCAAAATTATATTAAAATTATGTTAAAATTTATATTAAAATTAATATTAAAATTCTATTAGAAACTTTATCTCATTTGACTTTTTAATTTTAGGAGACACATTATATTACATTTATCATTTAAACCCGGATAAACGTGTGCATTTAATCTAATCTTCCATAATAATTCAATCTTTTCAAGCAATAAAGATATAGGTCCACCTCTTTCATCTTGATTCACTTGTATAATTTTAAACTTGAATTTATGGCCAGGGAACATCATTATATGTCTTGCTAAAGCATTTTCTTCTTTAGATTGATTGATGCATCTTACATGCTCCAAAACTCTCTCTCTGAATTTCCTATCTGTCTTCCCGACATAAAAACATGGACAGGTCTGACATTGGGCCAAATATACAACCCCTTTTGTTAAACAATTAAATTTTCTTATAATATTAATTTTATAACCATTTACCTCTATGCTTTTACCTATATCTATTATATGGCAAATTGAACAATTACCACATTGTGTCATTCCTACATTTTTTGTATAGGGATATTTTTGTTTCTGAAACATTTGTTTGAAACTAATAGCCCTTCTCCACACTATTTTTGGCTTTGTTAAGAAATCGGGGCCCATAATATTATCTCCATTTAACAAAACCCAATTTTTAAAAATAATCTCTTTTAGCTGCATATAATCAGAACAAAAGTTAAAAATGCATGCCAAACCAAATTCATTACTTAAAACATTCTGCAAATCATTTGGTGTTTGATAAAAAAGCACAGGATCATATTCATTTAATCCACTAGTGAATATTTCTGTTTTATCTTTTAAAATTGCAGTATAAAACCCATTCATTCTTTTTGATGACACTTCTATTATTATTTTTTCTATTAAATCTTCTGGGTATGCCCTATTCAGAAACATGTGTTTTAAAACAATACATTCAGTTTGAAATTTTTGGTCTGTTGTTACCATTCTCGCTGTTCTAACAAATTGACCTTTTAACACTGAACGTTTTTGGTGTAAGGGGTGCGCGCTAGAAAAATGCAAAAACTTATTAGAATATGTAGGTTTTCTATAAATACTAGCTTCATACTGTTGTTTTATATAATTTTTTATCAACAGTACATCTAAGTAAGAAATAGATGTAATATCAAAATTAGATGTAAAATTTAAAAATTCGGTCGTATCATTCATTTTATCGACCAAATCTGCTGCTATTTCTGAACATCCTTCTATTATTAAAAACATATCATCAATAAACCTAACATAAAATTTCACGACATTTTGAAACATATTGTTGGGAAACAGAAATGTGTTTTCCCAAAATGACATTACTAAATTTGCATAACTAGCGCCACATGGTGATCCCATTGCCACCACTTTCTTTTGAATATAAAATTGTTTTTCAAAAACTATGAAATTGTATGATAGAATTATATCTAATAGTTCTCGAATTAGAGATATCTCTGATTCGGGGGCATGATGTTGCCGCATTCTTTCTGTAACCCATTCAATACCTTGAGTGTGCGGAATACTGGAATATAGTTCTTTTACGTCTACAGTCAAAAATTTGTAATTTTCTTTAAATGAGACTGTATTCAACCTTCCTAAAAATGTCCAGGAGTCTTTTACAATCCATTTTTCCAATTTTACATATTTCTTCAATATAGAATCCACAAATTTAGCGCATGCGTATGTGGAAGAATTTCTTCCATCTACTATTGGTCTAAATGGAGGGTTTTGTAGATTCTTGTGGATCTTAGGCACTCCAAAAATGCAGGGTGCCTTGGGTGCTATTATCATCAAATAATTGAACAAATGGGCGTCAATTCTGGCCTCAATGAATAATTCATTAATTAAACTTTTAATAAATTGATTAGCTTTATTATATTCATTACATGATGCTAATTCATATGTGTCTGTTGACAAAATATCCCTTATATGTTTAAAATAATCTGGCATGTCCATAAAAACCAAACCCCCTCCCTTATCTGGATTCATTATGCGTATATTGGCTTTTAACAAACAATCAAGATTTTGTCTTTCATCTCTATTTAAGTTATCTATAAATGGACTTTTTTTCTTATCTAGTTCTCTAAGATCTATTTCACATATTCTTTCGAAACTAGAAATTATGTTATGAAGGGGTGGGTTATAACAACTTGCGACCCTAAATTCATTATTAGTTCCATCTTGACTTCCAAAAAGTGTTTTAAAATTCAATTTTCTAACAAAAAGTTTAAGGTCGCAGATGGTATTTGCCAAATTCATCCTACATGAAGGTACAAATGTTAAACCCTTAGATAAAGTATCGACCAGAGCTTGTGATACCTGAAAGGAAGAAAAATTATATACAATAAAGTCATTTTGACTATTACTAATCATCTTTAGTCCTTCACATGAACTGATCTCCTCTGTTATCTTCTTCTGTTCTGATATCTTTTCTTGTTGTTCCATTGCCTCCTTTTCGGTGCATTCTGAAAACCCTGATTGTTATTCCTTTTATTCGTTTGTATATTATTTCCTGCAATTCCAGGATTATTGTTGTTATTACTGTGACCATCTCTTATACGTTCACTTCGCCTCAATTGAGTATTCTCATTTTGGTTTTCTATCTGCTCTGGTAAATCAGCTTCTAGATTTGAGCCGATAGTTAAATTATTAGCATTAGACTCTGATAAAGCATCATTAATATTGTCATTTCCCATGTTCTGTAAAGAATTAGTCAGAGTCTTATGAGACCAAGTTTGGTTAGGTGGGGGCAACGGATATGCCAGATTTTTCTCATATTGCATTCTGTCCCTTTCTAATTTTTTAATTTTTGTTATTCTCATTTTCTCGATATGTTGTTCTATACTTTGAAATACTCGTAGGTACTCATATTTGTACCTTAAAAAATCAACATGTTGCTTAATTGTGCTGTCCAGGTTCTCTATTTTCCCTTCTAAATCTTTTATTAACAAAGAATAATGTTTAATCATGGTCTGCATCAACTGAAAACCATGCTGATTAAACATGTTAATAAGATCTTTATGAAAATCAGATCCTATTATTAAGCCAGTTGGATATCGCCAGCTTCTTAGTCCTTTAGGCACAATTTCTTCTCTCAAACATTGTTGGAAGTACTCTATTTCTAAATTTAACTTCTTATGCTTTAACATGTGTGTATCTAATTCGTTTAACACATCTGATAAAACTGTATTATTCTGTGTGTTATTCGAAATCAGTTCATTAGGTTTAGTTCTACATAAACCAATAGGTGATATGAGCCAGTCTTTTAAATTCGGCATTTGCGTATTTTCTCTACTGTTACTTTGATTTGAGTTATTTGTATTTATTAATGGCACCGTTGATATAGTGCTATTTTGGCCATTAATATTTGAACCTACTGCATTAGGCACATTAGGTCTTAATTCATTATGATTATTAATCTGATTCATATCAGAATTGAACACAGTACCTGGTTGCTGTTGCAATGCTATTCTTTGCTGTATTCCATTGGTTACCATTGGTATATTGGACTCCACTCTCTCGTCATTAACCCTTCGAGCCTGCTCTTCTGTTCGAATAGGTCCTGCTACGGTTTGTGCATACGTTTGAGTGTGGACCATTCGGTCCTGTTGTGCCTGCTGAGATGACACGACTCGTTCTAGTTTTTCACTGATAGTCTCCACTTTCTGTGAAAGAAGCTGGATGAGCATCGTCAATTTACCAACTGCGTCTCCTTCATTGCTACTGTTATCTTTTATGTTAACAGTATTAACAGTCTCGTTCCTAAGAATCTCCGGTGTGGTCTGGAATGAAACATCCGCCATGGCATAAGAAAACTCCAAAAATACTACAAAAACAAAAACACCAAACTGTTACAAGAATGCCACAAGCGATGCCTTCCAAATAACACCGTTTATTTAAACTTTAAACTTTAAACGCACAAATACACCACGTTTTTCGTTCCGCTAAATTGCAGAACTTCTTCAGAAACAGTTCAACACACACATAGGCGCTTGTATTTATAATTTCTTAGATACTTCATACTGAAATGGCGCCAAAAACAAGTTAATTAAACTATTTGAATTATTTAAAGGTATCTTAACCATAAATTTTATTGAACCATAAAATACGATGCTCTGAAGTTAGAAAATTAAAAAATACTTTCTTTCTAACTTCTCAAGTCAGTGAAAATATTAGAAATAATGAAATTTTTCATAAAACCTTCCAAAATCAAGTCGCAGCCACTTAAAATAAAATAAATAAATTGATTAATTAATAATAAAAAAAGCTTATTTATAAAATCTTATTTGTTTAATTGAATCCCAAACATTTTGACCACAAAATACGCTACATTTTAAAAATACACCAAATTTTAAAAGGAGAGTTCAAATATATATACACATATAACAAAAATTCTATACTTCTCAAACTACGTAAATCATGAATAAGATACAACAATATCGGAAAATTTTCATAAAACCGAATTTAAACATAATTTAAACATTTATAAACTTTGAATGCTGCATGCATATATCTGCACATAATAGATATAAAAAATGTAATAAATATATATATTCACATATAGCACACAATATGCATAAAAAAACAAAAGTGTTTTCGTTTTTGGAGTATTTTTAAAAGCAACAATAGCTCTGGGGGCTCCTTGTTTTCTCTTTCTGTTGCAAAAGCATGGAATACCATCCCCGTAGATATTGGGACCCCTGAAAACAAAAATAATTTCAAAAAACTCCTCTGGTCCCATTTATACAGTTCTTAGTTATGTAATTGTTCTGACCCTGGGTAGCTTCACTTAATTAGATCATATCATACCTTAACCTCCTATGAAAGCTTGCAACAACTCCTTTCTATACTCTTACTCAATGTGTGTTTACTGTACTAGCCACTGATGAATGTAACCAAATGACTGAACAAAATGTCCTTTCAACTGTATTGTTTATTGTAACACACTGAGCACTTTATAGTATATTTATTTTTTGCTCCTTTCTTGGCCTTGAAACTGTACCTTATTAACTTTTTGTCTCTTTACTGTACTTTATTAGCATGTGTATTGTAGTTACTGTATTTGCTGTACTAATATTTGCGGAGCTTTTCTCCCCAGGCCTCCACTGAAAATGGCATCCATGCCAGTCGGATTTTCCCGATAAACAAATATAAAATAAATAAAATAATAAATAAATAAATAAATAATACCTTCTTCATTATGTACTTATCCAAACACAAGACTTATCTGGTAGGACCTCAGAGGTTCCAAACCAATAAACTTACAGGTCTCAGGTTCCTTAGTTATCCGAGCGGATTGTCTTTCCTCTCCCTCATTCTCTTTTTTAGAGACTCTTCTGTGATTATCTGTGTTTGATATTTTGGTCCATGAGAGACTACTAGATGTTTTATTTCTTAACAGAACTAATTGTTCATCAAATACATACAGAAGTAACTTCAATCACTATCAATGAAACTTGTGAGGTTAAGAAGTTATGACCTATGTTTGGTACAAAAAGTCCTTATCCTTGCATATTCTCCACTGGTGGAGCAAACAATCCCTACATACTAAGCAAAGTAGTAAGCTAGGTGCATTCAACACTAACCTAGATAATTGGATAGATATTCAGAAATTCTTCTTCGCTCTATCTTGAGTGGCTGTCCTTCCATCAGGAGGTAGCTCTTTATAGTGGGTATTCTGGCCAGGCTGCTAGTGCTCTGACAACTGATTGGCTAGTGCAAGCCTATGAACCTTTGAGCATACACACATACACACACACACACATAAATATATATATATATATATATATATATATATATATATATATATATATATTT
>NC_056741.1:34486137-34513637 GCF_019279795.1 Protopterus annectens
CAGTAACCTTTGGTAAGATCAATGGTTGTAAGATACTTAGCCCCACCCAGCTGCGCTAGGGCCTCATCTATCCTAGGCATAGGGTAAGCATCTGACTCTGTGTGACTAATTTCTTGTAGTCCATGCAGAATCTGGTGCTGCCATCCTTCTTTGGCAACAGCACCACTGGGGAGGTCCAGGGACTGTTGGACTCTTGAATTATGCCTAGTTCCAACATCTCCTGTATCTCCTCCCTCAGAATCTGTTTGACTCTCTGAGGCACCCTATAAGGGACCTGCCTAATAGGCCTGAGGGGTCCTGTATCCACCTGGTGCTGCACCAGGTGGGTGCACCCTGGTTTTCCAGTGAACACGTCCCCAAACTCCTGTAACACTGCTCGGATTACTCAAACCTGGGTAGGAGATAGCTGCTGGGGCATTGCTAACCCTTCCACTGAGGTGTCAGTCCGAGCCTCATTGAGGAGATCAGTCACCAGATCTCCCTCAGACTCCTCCTGGAAGCCACTGCAAATACTCAGCACAAGGGCCTCCCTATCATGGTAAGGTTTCATCATGCTAATGTGGTACAACTTGTGCTTCTGCAACCTGCCTAGCAGTTCCACCATGTAGTTAACATCACTTACCTTTCTTACCACCTTGTAGGGTCCCTCCCAAGCTGCTTGCAGCTTGTTGTGTCTGACAGGAATGAGAGCCATTACATGATGACTTACAGTATACTCTCTAGCTTGAGCACTTCATACCATACCTTTTTCTGTTGTTAGGCTTCTGCCAGGTTCTGCTGGGCCAAGTCAATGAGTTCCCTGAGCCTTGTCCTGAGGTTTAGGACATATGCCACAACAGACTCCTTGTGAGGTTCACACTCACCTTCCCACTCATCATGAATTAGATGTAGATGTCCCCCTCACCCTATGCCTATACTACAGCAACTCAAAGGGTGAAAAATCTGTGGATTCCTAGGGAACCTCTCTGTAAGCAAATAACAGATGGGGTAAATTTTGGTCCCACTCCCTCTTAAACTGGTCTGCAAATGCCCATAGCATTGACTTAAGTGTAGAGTTTAGCTTCTCAACAAGACCTTTAGTCTGGGGATGGTATGGGGTGGTCTTCAAGTACTTCACCCCTCAATACTTCCACAGACAAGCCAGCAGGTCTGACATGAAATTGGCACCTTTGTCAGTTAGTATTTATTTTGGGAAACTTACCCTGCTGAAAATCTCTAACAAAGCATTTGCCACCTTTTCTGCCTCAATGGAGGACAAAGCCACTGCCTCAAGTGTATCTTGTACCATAATCTACCACCATTAGGATATACTTTTTCCCTGTGGAACTTGGGTTACTCAGAGGCCCTACAATTTTCATAATTACCATTTGAAATGGCACCTCAGTCACAGGCATAGGCATCAAAGGAGCGCTCACCTTGAATCCTGCCTTGCCTACCTTTTAGCACTGCTCACAAGTTCTGCAGTACCCTGTTACATCCCTGGAAATCCCAGACCAATAGACGTTCTGCATAATATGTCTCTTTGTACATTTTATGCCCATATGACCTGCAAAGGTAATATCATGGGTTATGGCTAGAAGAAAACACAAAAAGAGCCAGCACCTTGGGAGCGTGAAGATTTATTAAAAAAAACAGACCGGTTTCAGCTTGTAGCTTTCATCAGTGATGTACCACTGATGAAAGCTACAAACTGGCTGTTCTTTACGAATAAATCTTCACGCTCCCAAGGTGCTGGCTCTTTTTGTGTTTTGTTACAGTTTGTCTGGCCTGTGCATCTACCATACTTGCTAGCCTGCTTCTTTGTTATTATGGCTAGAAGCGCCAGATGGCAGGCTCTAAGCACTACCAACTACTGTATCCTCTCACCTTCTAGCCCTCCCTCAGGAGTCCACTCTCTATAAAGAAACCCTTTGCCACAGTACACAGGCTCCCCCTTCCCTTGAGAATCAGGTCCCTCACTAATTATCTCTCTCAGGCCTTGCAATGTAGGGTCTGAGAGCTGAACCTGTCTCAACTCTCTCTTTGTAACCCTCCCCAGCTCCCCTTCCACAGGACATCTGGTATCCTCTGACAGTGGTGCCTCACTGTCAGCCTGGGTACTACTACTCACCTCTACCCTTGCAGTCCCTCTGTCCAAGGGAACATCAGTACCCACAAGCAGCTGTGGATCACCTTCAGTCTCACTGCTACAGAGTAGCTCCCTCCCTGAAGTAACCACCTCACCGGTCCTGGCTGCAAGTATGCAGTCTGTCTGGGTCTCCCCCAGGCTACCAGACCCACATGCTTGTCTCAAAGCTTTATGAAAATCCTTCCCTATCAAGACATCTGCAGGATGGTAGTTTGGTACCCCTACATCAAAATCCTTCCCTATCAGGACATCTGCAGGATGTTAGTTTGGTACCCCTGATGTCTCAAGACAACCTACTATTGGTATTTTGTCTTCCCCACTTACTGAATCTCTCACCTTTTGTTCCCCACCTTGCGTCTGTGGACATCTGTATGCCACATGGTCCCACCAGTTGCATTCAAAACATTTAATCCTAGGTCCTGGACGTGTACCTGGACTAATAGCTTCCCCTGCTCCTGGAAAATTCTGTTGGGGCAGTCGGGACTACCCACCATGGGTTCCTTTAGACCCATGAGCAGTACTGGGGGTCCCTCTACTGTGCAAGGATGCCCTGCTTGTTAGGTATAGGTCTCCCTTCTTCCCCAACTTTTTTTTTTTTTTCACTAAATATTTTTTTTATTATTTCAAATAAGATGTCTTAAACATTACATGAAATAAAGATAAATAACATATTTACAATTCTAAAACATTACTAACTTCAAACCATTATATAACTATTTACATTGGTGTCTATGCAAATAACATTGAAATTCTATATTATATAGAGTTAGAAACATAAGATGATATATCTTCTTCGATATTTTCAAGTATTTCCAGTACTTTCATCCAAGAGTAATAGTAAGAAGTAGATCTTTTAGTTCTGTTCTTCACTGTTAATATTTCCATGTGAGCAACTGTTGTTGTTAAAGTCTCAAATTCCTTGAACGTGGTGAAGCCTCATTTTTCCAGTGTATAGTTATGATTTTACGTGAAATTGCCAATAGTGACCATAGGATTTTAGTGTCTTTTTTGGTACACAGTTTGGAATAGGAGAGTTGAATAAAATTAAAGACTTTGTTAATTGAAAATTATCATTATAAACAGTCTGAAAAAATAATTAATGGATTTCCAGTACATATTGAGACATATACATTCATAAAAACATGCTGCCAATCTGCTTTTATCTTGATATGGCATCTCTAACATTGATCTTCAATAGAATACATTTTGGCTAACCTATGTGGTGTATAGAAACTTCTGTGTAGATATCTCCAAGTGAATAATTGCCAGTATTTTAATAATGTAGAAAATTTGGAAGATTTTAGAATATTACTTTTTCTTCTTCAACTGGAGGATGGTTGTTTATTAAAGTATAATAATCCCAGTATGATTTTTCATGATAGTTTTTGTTTTTAACAATTTTATAGATATTAGACAAATAACCTGTACCCTGATAAGGCTGTTTTGTGATAAGAATAAGGTATTCAATGAGTTTTGGAGCTTCATGTCTAACTGAAGGTTGCATTTGTTCTATTTTATTTATAAGAAAATGCCTTAGATTTTGTAAAACAGCCAATTGTCTTTATTTATATTATAATTATAAATTATCTGTTCCTTTGTTAGAATTTTCCCTTTCTCTATAAGTTGATGCCAAAAGAGTAATGTTTCTTCTTTAAGTATATTTATTTTAGATATTTGGAATGTATCTAGAATATTTGGTGTAAAAGCTATAGGGAAAATAAGAAAAATCCAAGAATTAATATTTGGTATTTTGTTTATATATGTGCTGAACACTGAAAGTGTAGAACTTACATAGTTTGATGGCAATTTATTAATATTATTCCTTTTCCCTAAAAAATAATCTTTTAACATCCATATAAGGGTGATGGTATTACTGTTAAGTTGTCTTGTATGTGATTATAATTGATTTCTATGTAAATCTGCTCATGGGCTTGTTTCCATATAGGTGTGTATGAATTATTTAACCATAGTGTTATGTTTTTAATAACAGATGAGGTAATATATAAATCAATATCCGTAAATTAATTCCACCATCTTCCCAATCTGGCAAATGTTTATTTAAGGCTATACAGGGTTTATTTGGAAACCATAGAAAATTTAAAATTAGTTTATTGTATCTTTGAATAATATATTTGGGAGGTGGCAATGAAAAATTTTGTATTAAGTATAATATTTTGGGAAATATGATTATTTTAATAAGATATAATCTGTCTGCTGTTGAAAAGATATATTTAATCCAGTAACCAATTGTTTGTTCTATTTTGTCTAGTATTTTATTATAGTTAAATATTAGAGAATCTGTTAATTCATTGAGTAGATTTATTCCCAGATATAATAATTTACTTTCTGTTACTATATATTTGGAAAATCTTTTGTTTATATTATTTTTTTTTTACAATTACAGGGCATAATTTTAGTTTTGTTTTCATTAAATTTTAAGCCTGAAATATTTTGAAATTTATTCATGGAGTTAAATAGAGCATTCAAAGACTCATTTGCATCTGAGAGAGTTAATAGTATGTCATCAGCAAAGAGTTGGATTTTAAGGTTTAACATTTTATTAATACAAATGCCCTTTATGTTATTGTTTGATCTGATTTGATTTGCAAAGGGTTCTATGAGTAATATGCAAATAACAATGGTGATAAAGGGCAACCTTGTTTAGTTCCCTTTTTTATTGTTATAGGGCCTGATCTATATGATCCCAGTTTAACATATGCAGTAGATTTTTCATATAGTATTTGGATAAGATTATTAAAATTAGAAGGAAAGTTATATTCTTTTAAAACTAGTGAAAGAAAGTTCCAATTAACCGAATCAAAAGCTTTATTAATATCTAATGAGATTACATTTAAATTTAGGACTTTATGTTTGCTATAATCTATTAATGTTAGTATTCTTTTAATATTATCTGAAGTATTTCTTCCTTTAATAAAACCTGTTTGATCTTTGTGAATTAAGAAAGGAAGAAAGTGTTTGATCCTATCTGCGTATATAGCCATAAACATCTTGTAGTCTATATTGAGTAATGATATTGGCCTATATGAGGAACACTGTTTCTCATCTTTATCTGGTTTGATAATTGGGGATATCAATGAATATTTCCAAGAGGGTGGTATATTCAAATCTTTATTGGCTATATCATATACTTTTAATAATAAAGATATGGCTTGATTGGGTATTAATTTATACATTTCTGGTAGCATATTGTCTGGGCCAGGTGCTTTATTTGTCTTGAGCTTTTTAATTTGTGATTTTAATTCTGTCATATTGATTGGTTTGTTTATAATGTCTATTTGTTCTTGTGTTAATTTAATATGAATATTGTTTTCTAAGTATTTTTTATATCCTTAGTAGGTGTATCTTGAGTATTTATGGAATTATCAATGTTAAATTGGAGTCTGAATGCTTCTAAAATATCATTTAGTTCCGTAACTCTTTTGTTAGTATTGGGAATAAATATTTCTTTTATTTGCTTAGATTTAATTATTTTTTGTTCTATTAGTTAAGTATCTCAGGTGTGCTGAATTAGTAGAGTATGAGTTTATTTTTATCTTTTCTAAGTTAATCATAATCTTATGGTGTAGCAATTCTGTATACTTCTTATTGATTTGTGTAAGTTCTTGAACTTGAGTAGCATTACCCTTTTATATTTCCAGTTTCAATTTATCTGCTTTGTTTTGTAAGTCTAGCATATCTTTATTCCATAACTTCCTTTTATTTATGTACCAGGATAATATCTTCCCATATGTAACTGCTTTTAATGAATCCCAGACATATATTTCTGAAATATCTTCTGTGTAATTTATTTCTAGAAAGTTTTTGATTGTTTCTTCATAAAATTCTTTGAAATCTCTCAATTTTGTGATATAGGAAGGTATCCTAGTAATGGGATTTGAATAAAATGGTGTAAGCTCTATCTCAAAGACTATGGCATTATGATCAGATAAAGGACAATTTATGATTTTGACTTTATCAATTTTTGTTAATAGGTCATTGGCAACATATATTCTATCAATTCTAGAGTTAGTTTTATATCTATGAGAATAAAATGTGAAGATTAGTGAGTCTGGTTCTGCAAATTCATTTATATCTTTTAAATACAATGTATCTATAAATTTTGATAGTGCTTTAGAGATGCGTTGTTTTCTTCTTTGGATTTAGAATCTGTATCTTTTCATTCATTATACAGTTGAAGTCTCCTGCCAATATCAGGCTACCCTTAGTTAAATGAATTATCTCTTCAAAATGCTGTTTAACTGTTTTTAATCCTAGTCCTGGGATCCAATATAGATTTACTAACGTATAGATTCTCTTATTTAACTCTATTGAAACTAGACAAAACATACCTGATGTATCTTGATGAGTAGTAATTATTTTAGGTGTTATAGTTGAGTTGCAGTAGTATAGCTACTCCTCTTTTTGTTTTGTATTGAGAGTTTATTAGTACTGTGTAATTATTAATATTTAAGTTGTTTATATCTCTATCTAATAAGTGTGTCTCTTGTAAAAAGACTATTTGTGGTTTATGTAAGTTTATGTACTTGAATAGGCTTCTCCTTTTATTACTATTATTTAGACCATTAACATTTATGGATAAACATTTCATTTCCTAGTTTTGAGTTTGTTTTATGTGTAAGTTTATGTAAATATTGTTTATTCTTAGTTCCATCTTGGATACAGAATTCAAAAAGTTTTTCTTGTATGATTTTTGCATGTTTCTGAGTGACACCAAAGTGATAGAATAAAAAAAAAACAAAGAACTTCCAAACTTGTAATTCTTAACCTTAAAACCATTCCCTATTGCTATGAGGTAATATACCTCTTCGTTTGGTTAGTGAATCTAACCAAACAAACTTTCTACCCTCACAAATAATATTTGGATCAGTTTCTCTTATCCTCTTAGTTTTAAATAAAGATAATTGAATAATATATTAAGATAATCTAATCAGCTAAAATATATACATATATTCTTTACTCATCTTATTGTAATTCAATAATACTTACTTCTAAGCAGGTTTCAAAAGGTACAAATATTTAGATTAAGGTAGTATCATTTCAAAATAATTTAGGGTATTAATAAACATCATGTTAAAATCTATAACTGTATATTTCATACATCTGTTGAAAACTATTTACTGACATTACTGTATAATACAGTACCATTGTTGTGCAATTGTTTTAGACTACTCAAGTCCGAAACCAGTGTTTAAATTAATATTTGCAAAGTCATATTGGAATAAAACATGAATAGTTCTGAAACCACATCATATTTCATGTTTAACATAAACTGAAATGCGATACAATGTATAAGTATATTAATATTTCTTTAGTAGACATTAAATATGTTCCTCTGATTGCATTTTTCAGCTTTTCAATGACAATACCCATGGCTGGAGACAACAAGATCACAATTTAGACAGCTCCCTTATCCAAGAGACCACTCATAATGTTGTTACCTGATTGAGTGTCTTGTTGCCAACACTTCCATCAACCCTCAGAGGGACCCTGCACAATGAAAACTGACACAGTACAGAGGTAAAACTGCAGCGCACTTGACCACACCCTCAAAGCAAACATCTATGTATATCACACATCAACAGCTTAGACTGACACCCAACCAGTGAGTCTATCTGCTGACAACAAGTGCTGGAGATACAATCCTGACCTACTCAACACCAGTAATTCAATCCTATGACTGAACAAAAGTATACTGGAGAACACATCAAAACAATGGAAGCTGCCAAGATTCAAACCACCATGTCTGAAAATATTACAGGCCAAAATTCCCAACCCATTTTGCAGCAAAGAGACAAAATGTATTCAAACCATGGGGTAACACCTTTACCACGTCAAAAAGGTGTCCAAGAAGCTTGTTTTTCCTCCAACATCGGAGGACAGCCACGATGATCCATGCACTGCAAGAGTACCATTTTATCCTGGCAATTGCTTCACGACTGTATATAGAAACATTTAATCCAAATCATTAACTGGCACCACAACAATATTTCTCAGAAAAGCTGTTTTACAGCCAATGACCAGACAGAACGCATCACTGAGAGGATACATTTATCAAATGTCAAGTGCCCCAGCCATAATACAAGTGTCTCCTCAAATCAATCCCCAACAAATCTACTGCCCACCAAACTTGCAGACCAATACTGGCATCCTTTCATGCAGTCACATTGAAACACAAAAATACAGGTCCGCTGATCAGGAACAACCAGGCTCTCAACTGCCAGACAACACACCCGTCTGCAGAAAGGTCCAAGAATCATAGTTGCATTGTCAAGCATCCTTGTCCACACTAACAGTAACATGATATACCCGCATACACTAGTATTGTGTCATTCTTGATAATGTAAAAAGCCAGACAATATTATAAGAAGGGTGAAGCCACAGCCAGGCAACATAACAAGAAGAGCACAGCCGCAGTCACCATTCAGATGAGCAACCGGGAACAGCATGAGCCATCTAAGGATGGATAGCCCGTTGAGTACCTGCCACAATGCATGCCCATAATGCATGGCAACCCAGTAACAAATTAGGGTGTGGGCTAAGCCTCTCCCGCTTCCACTCATATCAGATGCAACACAATATGTGTGTAGAACACAGTTGCTTCGACAAAGCCCAAAGCCACATGGGATATAAACATGGTATAATTGACACACGGGTCAAATCCACTGTTGTTATGTTACTCATTATAGTTGCCTATACAATCATTGCTTCCACTTTCTCCATCTAGTATACCATAACGCCATCTAAATGTTTGATTTTCCAAATGCACATCCAACATTCTTGTTGCATCCCACCTGCCCACCCGAGGGCCTTGGCAGCAGGACATCAGTAGTATTCTGCAGGAGCACCAGCATGGAAATGGCAACCCTCCCAAAACAAACCTGTCAGTTGCTTGACATTTACTAGTTTCTTTAGAGAATTTGTAAAACAGCAGTGATTTTATTTGCTGATGATTAATTTCTGCTTTTAAACTCTGCTGTATAAAACATAGTAAGGGATAGCTAAAATGTCTGGAAATCTAAACTGATAGAAAGACAAGCAGATATATGTCCTTATCTATCAAGGTGCTAGAAGACATCAGTAGCCATAAACTGAAAGTGCTTCAAAATAAATATCTGTGTATATTTATATGAACCTTTATATTATTTATGTTTCCTTAGAAGGAATTTAGGTTTCTGTATCTTTAAATGTGAACCTAGCTTATTTTCTGACTAGACGACAATTAGAAAGAGTCAGGGATGGCGTACACAAGTAAATGCGACAAGCAATAAGTAACTCAAGTTTCTAGTGATGTTTGTGGCTGTTAAATTGTCTCGAGAACCAAGCAGGAAAAGGTATGTGTTTTTCTTTTTCTTTTCCCTCCTCTTATTTGGTGACAAACTCATGTAGTGTGCATGCGAGCACTCTAGTTCTGAGTAGTGTTCACAACTGTCAGACTTTGCATTTTAAACATGCTATGCCTTATTTCTCTACAAAGAAAAGACAACAGGATATCTAAGCTAGTCACAAGCATCTTTCAACTCGGATGTCTGGCCACAACACACATGACTTATAGCCTCAAAATATCACTTAAAACATATTTTTCACTGGACTATATCAGTATGTGCATATGGGTCAAAGGCAGAACATCTTTTAAGATTATTTAAAGTAGTCTTATGATACATCCTAACTGAAATACTTCATTTCAAAAGCAACACATTTCTGCCCAGCATTAGCGTTTATCCAAACAGGGACACTTTTAACTTATAAAAGTAATACTATCAGGGATGTAACTAATAATAAGTTATATAGCAGCCATTACTATACCTATTAAGCAATATAACCATATACTGATTAAAGTATTATAAGTTAATGAAGATTTAATAAAAGAAGAGAAAAATAAAACAACAAAACACAAAGAGAAAATAAATAAATAAATAAATAAATAAATAAACTATTTGGGAACATTATTATGCATTGATTACTCTGATTAAGAATATGAAAATAATAGATGGATAATAATGAAAAATAGAGTAATGTTTAAATTATGCTTAGTATATTGATGTGATTTGAGATAAATGTATTTACATTTATGCTAATTTTGACATTTAAAATATAATTGAAAACAGTACCTGTTTTGGTGTAACTTGAAGACAGTAAGAACTTTTCTTTTGTTGTTAGTATTATTATTTAGATTTTACAGAATATAACATATGTAAGATTATTTGTCCTTTAGTTTTTTTCTTTTGCTCAACAGTTTTCCAATTATTTACTTCAGCATTTCTCTTTGTACTTATTGTCCAGTCCATAGATTCTTCATGTGTTAGGATGTTGTTGTTGGTAAGGTATTTTATTGCTGAATCTACTGTTTCAAAGATTTTTATTCCATTTGGTAGAAAAACTTTCAGTCTTGCTGGAAATAAAAGATGGACTTTCAGTTGCTTTTTCTTCAAGGTTTTTTATTGGTAGAAATTCTTTTCTTTTGAAACCACCTTTGTAGAATAATCATTGTCAAATCTTATTAATGAATCATTGTATTTGATGGGAGAATTTGCCCAAGCATTTCTTAATATAAGATCTTTATCTTGTGTAGAAAAAAGTCTCACAATTATAGATCTCGGCTTGTTCTTACCGGAGAAGAAGCATTTCCAGAAGCTGCTAGTGATCTATGCCGTTCTATACCATATGAAAGAGCTTCAGGTATTTTGTTACATCTGGTATCCAGGTGGTAAGAAAGTTTATCATATTGTCCCCTTCAGATTTTTCTGGTAGACCATATATTCTAATATTATTTCTTCTTGTTGGATTTCCATATCATCAAGCTTTTCTAGTAAATATGTATTCTGTTGAAGTAAGAATTCAGTTTGTTGTTCTTCTATTTGGACTCTAGTGTCAATGTCACTTAATGACTGTTCAATAAGTGATATCTGTCCTTTCTGCTGTGTAAACATTTCTTGAAGCTGTTCCAGTTGTTGTGAGCACTTTTCTTTAAAAGTATCTATTTTATTGTCCATCTTGTCGATTTTTATTGTAAGTTCCTGTATATTTGTAATGAGAGACTGCAGGTCTTTTTTTGAGAGAAGAGTCTTGTGCTGTATTCCTTAGATGACTCATGCTGTAAAGCTGATATTGGTGCTGATTTTCCAGTAATTAATTTGACAGGAATTATTCAAGTTCTGACAATAAAATTTTTCTTATAGATGCTCAGAGTTATTAGAAATAAGTTAGTAATAAAAATTTCTTCAAATTAAATATTATTTTGTAAAATTCCTGTCAGGAATTGTATTGAGGTAAGAGAGCTGAAATGAAGTGCAGCTATCAGTTCAGCATCCTAGCCACCTTCCCCAACTTCTGAAGTAGCACATTGTCTATCAGCTAACCAGATCCTCATGTCCTCAGGCAAAGTGCTAAGGGCTTGTTCCCTCACCAAATGGTCTGCCAGCCCTTCAAAAGTGGTGACCTGACATCCACTCACCCCCCTATGAAAATAAGTGCTCAGTTCAGCAACATATTCACACACACTTTTATCTACCTTGTGTCTATGCTCATGAAACTTTTTCCTATACGTTTCAGGTGTTATCTTAAAAAATTCTAACAAACAGTTCCTAACAGCAGTATAATTAAAACAGTCAATGTCAGACATTTTGGACAAAACAGTTACAGCTTTACCATGGAGTAAGGGGGTCAGGAACTGCACCCAGAGCCTTTGGTCAACATCACACTGTTTACATACCCACTTAAACATATGAATGAAGCTATCAAAATTATCCCCCTCTTTAAACTCCGGAAGAAATTTACTAACCTTTTGTGCTTCTGGGGTCCAGTTACTCCCTCCCCCATTACCTCCATGACTCTGGTGAAGAGTCAGCATCTCCTTTTCATGCTGCCACTGGCTTTCCTTCCCTTCAGATTCCAGCCGCAGCAGTTTATCATTCTCCTCTGCCTGTAGACGTCTCAGTCTCTCTGCTGCTTCTGTTTCCAACTGTCTGGCCTCCAACTTAAGCCTCTTTAGCTCCAGATGTATTTTTAAGTCCTCTGCAGAAATGTTGAGCTGTCCATTCTCTGAGTGTCGCACAACTTCACAGCCAGTCTGATCACCATTCTGATTGCTGTTCTCTGATGCAGCTGTGACCAAAGCTGCAATCATGTATAGCTTAGTCAGGTTTCCATGCACCAGTCCTTTAGCCTGGCATATCTCAGCCCACTGGCTCTTTGTCAGGTTTCCATACTCCTCTGCTGACATGCTTGCCTGCTCTCCCTCACTAACTAAGCTAACAAAAGAAATACAACAATTGTGATCTGAACTCTGAGTATTCACTGCATGGCTGATTTAGAGTACAAAAACACCTTCAGTGATCACTATACACAAGCTACAGGAATTCACACTACCCACATCACTACAAGCCAATTAGTATTTGCCATCCAATTAATATGTGGTGTTGATATCCCACCACTGCCAAACAATTAATATGTGATGCCCATGCACTGGCCCAGCAATCAAGGAGCCTCAGTCCTCACCATTAACACCAGTGAGGGGCATCCACATAGGGGAAAGATAACACAGTAAAGTACAATTTCCGTTAAGAGCACATAGAGATCACAGTCAGTCAGGGGCTGGTTTCTATCTTCCTTTCCAGATCCCCAATAAGATTCCCCACTGACACAGCTATAGGGTCCAGAACTCAGCTTAGTGGGTAAGCTAAAACTTCCAGCACCCTCTCTGTCCAACTAGCGCATCATGTCCCTGTCCAAGTAGCTGACACACACACACACACACACACACACACACACACACACACACACACACACACACACACACACACACACACACACACACACACACACACACACACACTTTGAGATACGGGTTATATACAAACTCACAGACACTCCTGGGGAAGACTGGCACAGATTCTCCAGCTGTGCCCATTTTCTGCCCAGTCTAAAAGGTAGTACAAGCTGCCACCACCCACTAATATCAGCTTCTAAAAAGGCCCTTAACAAAAGGTGTCCAGTTATTACTGTGCAATATTATTATCCAAATGGTAAGTGTAACTGAACAGCAAAGCTTACTGGAGTGACTTGGACAGTATCACTATATACATGCAATGTACTCTAGTGCTTAAATTATCTCTACACAAAAGAGCCACAGTTGAAAGGTTTACAAATATTTAATAATAAATAATAAAAACACAAGACAATCTCCTCAATTCAATATAGTGCTAGTGAAGAGTGCATAGATCACAGAGAAATGCTTAAAATAATACAGTAGAAAAGTTCTGACATCAATAAAGAAAAACACTTAGTCTAATCTTCCTATTTCCTAGCTATATCTAAGAGAAAACACAGTTCTAAAATAAACTTACATATGGAGCAAAGCAGTGCTGGTGATGTTGGATGTTCTCAAGACAAATGCTAAAATGCCCTCTGATTCTCACTCTTTAAATTGACAACACAGTGCTGCTTCACATTACATCATTCTTAACAATTTTCTGTTTTCACAGGCTAAAAGAAACTCAGAGGTTAATAGCCCTTTTGATCTTGCAGCTGGTCATGAAGCCAGAGCAATAAAAGAAATTATACATGTAAATTCTAGCCATTAACTCTGGCCTCAAAACAATAGGAAGAATTCCTTCATTTAAACATCTCTCTGAGTTTTGACATCAAACAATTACACAATGCTTAACTTATCAGCTTTCCTACAGCAGAGCACACTGTTGTTAACTTTCTGCAGTTCCATATTTAACACCATTTTCCCTTTTAAGAGAACAAGCCTGTGGCTTATATCAATATTTACTAATGACAGAATTATCTACAAAATTCTATCTGGCTATGCTGGTAGCCTTCACCTATCTTCACAGAGGGCTACAAGCCTGTGGTCATAGCTACTTAAAATCCAAACAGTATCAGCAGGAAATGCAAGAAAACTCACTGAACAAGAGAATTTAAAAAAAAAACACACACACACACCAAGTGGTGGGGAATTATGATAAACCGAAAGCACTTAGATCCATTTACAATGTGTTATATTGACAAACTGCTACCTTCTGAGTTCATTTACCATTTTTCTGACCAATGGTCCATTCTCTGTTAACCATGAGGATCTCTGATTCAATACATGCACCCTTGATTAATGTCAGCTTCCCCCAAGTTTTTGGCTTCTCATTCTCCTCAGCAGTGGGCTCCATTTGAACCACTGTCTCGAAAAGAGACTCAGTAAGTAGTACAGTGTTAAAAAATGCAAAGTTTCAGCAAAACTGTTTATCGTGAAGAAACACAAAAATAATGGATCTCCAATTGGCTCGTTCACTTATTACAAACAAAATTAAGATAATCGACTTTACAACACAACAGATGCCATGATCAACAGATATTCATCCATCTATCTCAGTCTCAGACTCTATTTTGACAGACAAGGCCCTTTAATGGGATTGATTTAAATTCTGTGCACGAGTGTGGAATGTGTTTACTTCTGCGGTGGCGTGCGTGTGCCAGAAGTATGGGGGACCACATTGGAAAGCCTTTTTCTGGTCATCATTATGCTGAAGATGGTGGGAGTTTTCAACATAATTCTGGATGCTCTTGCTTTTTCTGATAGTGAATCTTGGTTCTTGGGGCGTATCTTGTTGAGGTTCCTGTTTTCAGTGATGATACACCAGTTGCTTTGGATGACCCTTTTAATCTTCAGGTAGTCTATAGAGTAAGTGAGAATGATGCTGGAGTTCCAGGTGTTGTAGTTCCTCTGTTGGGTGAGGCTTCTTAGTTTGTGGGTTATTAAGAGTGGGTTCAGTGTCTTTCTTCTGGCTGATTATGGCGGTGAGTATTTGATGAAGAAGGTGCTCAGTGAATCCTCTTGCTTCTTGTATAAGTTAACTTATCCTCCTCATGTCTAGCCGAAATCAAACAAGGAGTACCAGAAGGCACCATCCTTGCTCTCCAACTCTGCTCCATCTGTGTGAACAATCTACCCCTGTACCTACCTTATCTTCTCCTACTTTATGGCAATTATGTTATTCTATTCTGATCTGACAAATACTTAATGATTCTTCAGAAAGAACTACAGGTTGACTTCCTCATTCTTAGCAACTGGATTATCAACAAAAAAGAGTCTTCTCAACTCTAAACAAAAATAAAAATAAAAACATTTTTCTTTGGAACCAAGCCAAAACCAATGACCCACCACCACCACCACTACCACCACCATTACTAATCTCTGATCACATTAATGCTACTTTACAAAACTTCCTTCCATTTGTCTGGAGCCATCCCTTAACTTCAACCCACACCTAGAAAATACAAGGAAAAAGATTACATCACTACTATTCTGGGAAAAAAATCCCCCCTCCTTTTTTCTGAATAGACGAATAGCAGCAATACAGAAAATAATTCTAAAATAGCAGTAGGGAAAGGAATTCTATTAATCAGAATTTAACATGGAACTCCACTAATAGCATACACTGCAAAAAAAAAAAAAAAACAGTTATTCAGACAATCCCCAACAGAATCTGCAGATTCATCACACACTCCCCAAACCGTATACTTACTGCACAGTGATTAAAACATAATGGCTTCAGGTCAAACAATGATTTAACCTGCTCTTATGATCTCAAATTTTCAAACTCCTACAGAACTACAGACTTTCCTCTTTGGCAGCCAAATTGTCATGGTCCAATTAAAAACTACACAGACACCCACAGACATTTGATGAACTTTATTGTAATGAATAATACAATAGTTACCACAAAAACTTTATTGAAACAATTAAATTCAACTCATTGCAATAAAATAATATAAATGAACATAAGGGAAGCGTACCCACTCACCCTTGGATAATCAGCATCCCCCACTTGCTCACTTATCATTGTAATAACAAGGCAGCATCCCCACTCACACTTACCATATCACCAATCCAATTCCTTTCACTCCAGGTTTTCCACCATCAAAATTTCACCACCTCAAATTCCAATTATCCTCCTGAGGGGGAACAGAAGGGGGCAAGCCTGCCCCTCTTCTCCACCCACCAGTCTGAAAGGGCTGTTCCCCCTCACACAATACACCCTTTAACCAAATCCTCCACCATTAACCTCAAATTAAGGTTAAACAAAGTCAAACAAAATTCACTGAGATGAACCCCATCTGTCCTATACCACATGGGATCCCTGTCTTCAAACTCCATGTGCCGTATAGTACGCACCCCCACTTCTTTCAAATATTTTGCCAATGTAAAGTTACCATACTTCCGGGCCCTCACCACCGCAGAAAAAAATGTTGCCTCCCTCCAACACAACCTGGGGATAATCTCAGACCAAAGCAAAACCACTGATGGATAAAGCCTTCTCAATGCTAAGACATCCTTGCAAATGTGATAAACCAACTGCCTTTTTGGAACTCTACCCAAGTCATTCCCCCCTAAATGAATCACCAACATATGCAGCAATCCCCACTGACTCTGCAACATGGTAAATATCTGCAATATCCGGCTCCACATCAAACCTCTAACACCATGCCAGATGACCTTCAGTCCAAACTGCTCTAAACCCAAATTCATTCCATTACATCTAATCTCTGCATGCCTAACCATCCAATATACGAAAGAATGATCCAAGACGATGACCCTTCTTTCACCTAAAAAAAAAATTTAAACCGAAACCTCTTACCTGACTACTTAATATAAGACAAAAGGCATTGGAAGACCACCGTCCCAGCCTCTTGATAACGTCAATTGGACTTCCTCCCTTCACTAAATCTGATACCCTACCCATCCTGAAAGAATGGGAAGAAAACTTAGCCCCTTCTAGACCAATACTACTAAGACCCCTTCTCATACTCAAGTTCAATTGCCAACCCGTCAACGCCCTACCACCTACTGATGCATTACAAGCTGAAGCTAAGTGAAACTTGCAGTAGTGAATTTTAGTCTTCTGTTAAGTACAAACTTGCAGTTTTAAAAGTACTGTATTTTCATTTTTTTGGTTACCTAATTGCGTGTTTCTGAACAGTGAGCTGTGTGTCTCTCTGCAGTTATTTTGCTATAAGAGCGGGTGGTGTTATCACTTTTTTGTTACCTGATATCTAATAGCCTAGAAGGATTCCTCTGTACTGTAAATGCTAGCCACAATGATTGAGAAATAATTTTATGCTCAACTTCTGAGAGACTTGCGTGGCTACAAACATCTGCATTACAAGCTGAAGCTAAGTGAAACATGCAGTAGTGAATTTTAGTCTTCTGTTAAGTACAAACTTGCAGTTTTAAAAGTACTGTATTTTCATTTTTTCTGTTTTCTAATTGTGTGTTTCTGAACAGTGTTCTGTGTGTCTCTCTGCAGATAGTTCCTCACCCTCCCTCCCTGTTCCTGTGTTGGTATTAGTGTTGGTGGCTCTGGAATTGCCCGCCCCTCCTGTACATCTGTATTAGAGCACTCCTCCTGGGTCCATCTCATTTGCTCACTTAACTGAGTACAGTTACATTATATTCTGAGTCTAGTGTTCACTCTAATTAATACAGAGAGAAGATTTGAGAAGGCCAGCCCACTTAGGTTCTTCCTTCCTCTCTTCTTGCACTTAAAAAAAATGTTGCACTTTATTCATTTACTTTTACTGTATTTGTGTTTCCTCCTACTTTATTTTGCTTTTCTTAAAAGTACTCAATTTTATTTATTCTGCTGCATTTATTACTGCTTGGTCGTAGCCTGATTAAATTGTAACTGTTATTCGAAGTCTTTTGGTTTAAGCACTTGGGCTTCATACAGGCTGTTTTACATTAAGGTTTGTGGTCTGCACTGTTGTGGCAGGACAGGTAGCTTGCATCCTTCTAAGCTGGGAATTGCTGATTGAAGGCCCAGTGTCTGCTATTCTAAAAGTGTATTAGTTCTGGCTTAAGCATTTGGGCTTCAGGTCAGTTATTCTACATTAAGAAGGTTTGTGGTCTACACTCTTGTGGGAGGAGAGGCTGGATTCTGCCCTTCTGAACTGGGAATTTTTGGTCACAGGCTTATTGTGACTTTCTTATTTGAACTGTTTCTTTATAAAATTGGTGCGCCTTGTTGCTGTAGCATAGACCAGATTCAGGCCTGCTGAATCTAGCTTTGTTTGTATAACTTGAGCACTGATCCAGGACAGCTTTTTTTGGAGAAGAATCCGCTGTACCCTAGTAAGCAGGGGTGTGCAGTTAGAACTTGTCTGATTGAAGATTGCTGGAACAGGGCTCAGTTTTGAGCTTTTTTCTGGTTAATTGGGTAACTTGTTTAAGTCAGTTTATATATATATATATATATATATATATATATATATATATATATATATATATATATATATATATATAAATTGCACTTTATTCTTCTGCTTTTACTGTATTTGTGTTTCTTCCAACTTTATTACTGTGGGCATTGACTACAACTCTGATCTGCGATATATAACAACAAGTATCCTTTTCTCTGCTTTTAAACTGTTTTTTTTGAGCGTATCTGCTTTATTTTCTGAACCCCCCCTCAAAAAAAAATGTATATATATATATATATATATATATATATATATATATATATATATATATATATATATACACTTGCTTCCCACCTTTCTAAGCTAGTATAGTTCAGTGTTCAGGTTAGTGCTGAATTCAGGGCTGTGTTACAAATCTCTGCGTTTGCCCATACCTTACTTGGATAGAAGGAAGTTTCTCTGTTCACCTGTGAGAGAAGGGAGCTTTGAACAGCCTATCTGTCCCTGGAGGAGTGGTTTCAGCCCAGAAATTAATAGTTTTTTGGCCATTTTGGGCTAATTTCTATCTCTTTCATTTCCCTGCTATAAATATCGCATTTGCCTGGTTTTGCACACCGGGCAGCACTGGTTAGCTAGGGTAAAACTATTCCCGGCTCGACAAAGTCTCCTCATCAATTTTTCCCTTGGAATTAGACAAACTTTCAACTTAGGCACTCAAGCAATTCATTTCTCAGCCCAGCACTTGCTCAAAACTCATAGCAAGCACTTATAAACCCTAGCACAAGACCCTCCTGTACTGTACAGAAGGACAAGGCTGTCTATTTGACCTTACCAGCCATCCAGTAAAACAGTTCACTGTACCTATCCAGGCTGTCCAAAGGGCAGTTTCAAGTGTACTCTCCGGTCCAACTGGTAAATCTGGACATTTTGAGGCAATGTTACAACTGCCTTATGTACACAGATAACCCTCTCCTCCTAATACCAAACATTAATACATGCGAGAGATGCAATTATACAGCCAAACTGGAGGCTAAGCTCTCTCAACCCAAGACTGGATCAGACAGTCAAGAGGAGAAGGGAAATACTTGCATCACACCACCAGTCTCACATAGACCCATTAAACCAGAACCGGCAAAAAACACACATAAATACATGAAAACATACTTGGAGGCTCTAAATAAAAATCTGCAAAAGCAACAGAGACCTCAAAAGCAAACATCCAAGCATCCTACACCCCCCAACACAAACCATGAAACACATACTTCACAAAACCAGTGTGCAATGCAATCACAGCCCTTAAGGCAAAATAACATACCCAACATACTAGTAATAGGTGACTCTATAGTCAGGCACACTGACATCCCACTCACTAGGTTGAATAAGGAGAAGGTTACTGTTAGCTGCCTGTCAGGTGCCAGGATTTGCCACATAACACAAGCACTCAGGTCACTCCAGAACAAGTACAAATATGACCCTGCCATTGTCCATGTTGGTGTGAATGACCTGAGCTGTACCTCCCTGGACTACATGAAGAGAGACATGTAAGAGCTCTCTGATCATGTAGCCCAGGCCGGTATGACCCTGACCCTGAGTAGCATCCTGCCCTCACCAAGAATGATACCACGGTATAAAGATTCTCAATTTCAACAATTGGCTAAGTTTCTGGTGTCATTCAAAGGGGATCCAGTGTCTGTCCACCTGGGTTGACATGCTCGACAAGCCACACTGCTTTGCTAGAGATAGCTTGCACTGGTCACCCTTAGGTTTTCAGATACTGGCAAAGGCTCCTGCCACCCCCATAGTGCCTTTTTTTAGACAAGGCTCAAAAGACAAACTCACAGCCGTAAATAGCACAAGTAACAAAAAACTGAGGGTAGCAATGCCAGAAGTCTAAACCTCAAAATGCACGCACTCAAGGCACTCCTCAGTATGGAGAAAATTAATAAATGTGCAGTAACAGAAACCTGGTTTAAGGCTCCAGAGAGCACCCCAGCACTACCAGGCTACAACTCATACCATACATTTTGGCCACAGAACCCAAACCAAAATACAAAAGTTGGGGGCATATCTATATTCATCAAGGATACCCACACCTCCAGGTTAGTGGCACAGCATGATGCTTCAGAGATCATTCACTTGCAACTAACAATGGGCAAAACTGCAGTTCAAATTGTAGCTTGCTACAGATCACCCACCATGACCCAGGATCTCCATTCCACATTTCTGGAAACAATGGGAAACTTAAAGGTCCTACCAAACACCCTAATATTGGGTGATTTCAATTACCCAAACATTAACTGGGAGAACTACTCAAGTACTAACTCCCTTGCCCAACTTTTCCTAGAATTTATAAACTCAAACACCCTGGTTCAACTGGTCAGCACTCCCACCAGAGGTGACAACATATTGGACCTGGTCATCACCAACATGGGCGACCAGTGTTCCACACCAGAGGTCAACCTCTCACTAGTTAGATCTGACCATAAACAAATCACTTTGGATATCCATATTCCGCCTCCACCCCCAGACAAGTAAACCACCATGAAAAACTTTTCAAAAGCAAACTTCATGTTACTTAAGACCGAGGTGGAAAGTTTCAAAGCCCCCATGCTGAAGGATAACACTGTCCAAGCTGCAAAGTCCTTTACTAATGCATTCTACAGGCAGCTACAAGAATGCATGGATCATGCCATCCCAAGAAAAACCAAGACTAACTCCTCCAAGAAAAGGAAACCAGTCTGGTGGACTCATGCCATAAACAAGCTATACAATAGAAGGAGGAAACTAATACAGAAAAGAGTAAAATCCCAAGAAGGGAAGACATCCCTGATCAGTATCAGCAAGAAACTACGATCCCTCATAAAATCGTCCAAGGCGAGCTTTGAAAGAAAACTTGCCAAGGACTCCAAAGATAACCACAAGGCATTCTTTAGCTATGTCAAGAATCTAAGTGGCAATTCTCAGATCTGCTCGGAGTTAGTGCAGAATGACACAAAATACACTGAACTGACCGATATCGCCAACATCCTGGCAGACAGGTTCAGAGCAAACTTCACCCCCCTCTAACCCCGAAAAGGGCCCATAACCATACCAGAGGAATGTAGAGTCCCTGAAATCACAGACACTCAGGTTAAAACAGCCCTCTCCAAAGCCAAAAACACAGCATCAATGGGATCGGATGGTGTCCCAGGCTGCGTCCTACACGAGCTCAAAGATGAACTAACCCCACACCTAAACACACTGTTCAAACTCAGCCTCTCCACAGGCTACATACCCATAGAGTGGTGCACAGCAATGGTTATTCCACTCCACAAAGGTGGAGCCACAACAGACCCCAGGAACTATCACCTTATAAGCCTGACTAGCTTGGTCTGCAAGGCTATGGAGCGCATCATCAGGAAACTCATTAACAGAGACATTGGGAACCTCCATATACTGGACCCTACCCAGTTTGGCTTTGTTAAGGGAAGATCATGCCTCCTAAACCTGGCGGACTTCTTTGAGACAGGTGCCAAGGCTATAGATGAGGGAAAGGTGGTACACACAGCCTGCCTAGACCTTGCTAAGGCTTTCCACACCATTCCCCATTCTGGTACTATAGACATGCTCACCAGTCTGAACATAAGCACCTACGTCACAAGATGAGTTGCCAACTGGCTCAAGGACAGAACCCACATGGTGAGAGTTGCGGGAGCTAGGTCTGACTCTAAATTGGTTACAAGTGGCATTCCCCAGGGCTCAGTCCTAGGACCCCTCCTGTTCAGCATATACTTCTCAGAGGTACAGGCAAGCACAGGAGGACTATGGCTGACCAAGTTCGCAGATGATTGCAAACTAGGGGCTATAATTGACTCCGTCATCCCCTTTGGAAAAAACAACGTACCCACAAACTACCACATAGGTGGTAGTCCCCTAAATACGGAAGATGTAATAAGGGATCTGGGGACCCAAGTAGATAGTAATCTCACCTTTGATAATCACATTGTCAAAGAGGTTAGAAAATCCTTCTATGTGGCCCATCTAATAACAAAAGGGTTCACATCCAGATCAAACGAGGAAATTGTGCCCCTCTATTCATCACTCATCAAACCCATCATAGAGTACAACGTCCCATGTAGGAAGTACCTTACAAGACACCTGCAACAGCTGGAAAGACCACAGAAGTACCTCACCAAGAGGATCACTGGCCTCAAACAGATGCCCCATGCAGTTCGACTGAAGAAACTCCAGCTGTACTCGGTTGCATACCGCCTGCTCAGAGGTGATCTCTGCCTGACATACAAGGCCATGTCCAACTCAGAAATGATGGACAAGCTCCACCTAAAGAAAAGATTATCCCCTCGAGCCACACACTCTAGGGATCTAAACCTCACCACAACAATAAATAGGACGTGCTGGAGGGATCGATTCCTATCCCAGAGACTTCTCATGCCTTGGAACAAGATCCCAATCTACATTAGGCAGAGCTCCTCACTAACACTCTTCAAAAGAAACCTTGGCGAGTGGATGGGAAACAGAAAGTTTACCTCAGGGATCACTTCAGTGGCTCTGCTGGACAGAGGCATAGGGAACTAATCTAAGGGGGCGGCGAAAGCCAACACATTCTGGCTAGGCTTATAAATGCCTTCGGGCACATAGCCTAGTACTAACCTATAAACCTATGAACCTATGTGAAAACTAACCCTTGAGCCCTACCTCCTTTAACCACACACAATCGCTTTCCCCACACCACAGGACATCTCCAACCTGACTCAAACCCTTCCAAAACTATCGGCGTCCCCTTCCCTTCCTGATCCATTTTTGAAGACCTCAGCCTAACATGCATCACCCCAGGCAATATAAGCACATTATCCCATACCAAGGAACACAACAACTCAGAAACACGAAATGCTCCACAATACATCCACACACTTACCGTACTCCACACCACATAATCGTCCAGACAACCACATAATCTACCTAAACTCCATAGCAACAATCTTAAAATCCCCTTAGTCACAGGTCATCTCCTATCTGTAGCAGGACCCTCAACTCTACCTCACCCTTTCAATACTTGCCCCACCAACCATGGCCTAGTCTAGTCCTCTAATCTGGCCAACAATGCAAATGCATCAATAGCTGCCAGTGCCTCCCTTACCATTTGACCTGGCTTACCCTGCTTCCACAACCTGGCTAAATAATGCAACAACAAACTCTCCAACCATTCACACTCTTGAGCCAGTAACTGCCTCAAAAAAGAGTCAAAAATCACACAATGCCCTACCGTAAGCTCTCCTTGTAGATACCGCCCATGACTGTTGCACCCAACCTGCCAATTATTACTGGCCAATCTGCCAAATTTCATCTGGAATGACTGAGGGATGCACAGCTGCTGTTGGAGCCACCTCCTGAAATCTGCAAAGCTGTAAATAAGACATACTGTCAGCTATGTGTTCTTAACCCCAGCCACATGTAACCCTGTAAATGAAAAATTAATCAACAGACTTTGTAACACAAGTTTACAAAGAACCAATAACAAATGAGGGGATTTAGCCATCTTAGCCTGCAACACTCTCACCACTGCAATATTGTCTGAATTAAACACCACCTGCCTTCCCCCCAAATACTCCTACCATACTACAGAAGCCTCCAAAATTGGCATCAGCTTCAAAAAGGCAATATTCCACTTCCACTCTTCAGTCCAATGAGCACGCCATGGCACCAAAAAACATTGCCTTGCAAAGTAAGCTCCCATGCCCAAACCCCCAGCTGTATCAGTAAACAGTTGCATATCCCCTTGCACAACCCAATCCAACTGCCAAAATGAGATCCCATTAAACTGATGTAAAAACTTCATCCACAAAGCTAAATCCTCCCTAGCTAACTTACTGACCCTTATTCAGTGGTGCTTACTCTTCCCCCCTCTCAAAAGAAATGCCACAGACCAGCAAATCAAGCCCAACAATTCCATCACATCCCTCACATGAACCTTACTCTTGGATCTCACCCAGTTGACTTTCTCCTGCAGCTGAACCACATTATCCTCCAGTAAATGAAACAAACCCTGTCCTGTATCCACTTTCAAGCCCAAAAAATCCAACACCTTCGCCAGACCTTCTAACTTATGCTGAGCCAGTGGTACTCCCAAAGCCTTGCACATTCCCACAAACTCCAGCATTGCCCCCTGGGCCCCTTTTTCCTTCATCCACCAACAAAAATTCATCTATATAGTGAACTGCTTGCTGCCCATCTACTCTATGCTGCCATATCCAATGCAGTGCTGTGCTAAACCTCTCAAAAGTAGAACACGCCACTGCACACCCCATAGGCATGGCAGTGTCAAAATAAAAACTATCACCCTCTGCTATGCCCAGTAATGGACAGTCCTTTTCTCTCACCGGCAACAGGTGAAAAGCCAACTCAGTAGCTACCTTAGCCAGCCAGGGATCCTCAAAACTCCTAATGATGTGGACAGCATCATCCAAGGACGTATAAGTTACTTTAACCTCATTCCCAGGGATGAAATCATTAACAGACTTGTCTTCAGCGTGCAACAAATGATGAATTAAACAAAACTCACCCAGGTGGCCAATCAAAAGGGATCAGCAATCTCCATGCCTGACACTCCTTCTCAATCAAAGCTCTCAAAACATCCTCCCGCCCTCTCACAGACCTCAAGTTATTCTTCACCTTACAGTCACCCACCAAAGTAGACTTAATCGAGAAATCCCTAGAAAAACTCTCAATTAATTCCCCAGTGACAGCTGGCAGCAGGTAATCTGCCAGTAACCCCTTCAAGATCTGAACCTTAATTGGTGAATGGGTCCCCTGGGCATCCCCTACCTTCCTGAAAGGACCCTCTCCTTTGGCCTCGAAAATTAAACTGGCTGCGTACTCCCTGCAATGCCATGCAAGAACCACTCCAATCTCTTGGGACCATGAAATAAGATGCTTTTCCACAAAAATGACCACCACCCCCACCACATTGTATAGCTACATGCTCCCCCATACATTTGGAACAAGCATGGGAAACTCTGCAGCCTACTCATGAACACCTCCCCGCATTAAAGGCCCAACATACCCCTGCACCCCTTCCTCTGGCTGAGTCACCCTGTTACCCAGTCCAAAAGCATCCATCATGGTAGAAAGCCAAATATCCAGGTGTCTAACTTCCCAATGCATTGATTTATCAACCGCCTTTCATTTATGAAACTTCTGGTCATACCAAAACCATGCATTCCCTGCCAGTAACCTCTGCGCCTCCTGTATAGTCAAAAAATAAGCCAAGATGGGAACAGCCAATGAATTACCCTCTCCAAACACACTGCCATATAGTATATAAATCCCAAGACCTAATTATCTCAAGTCCTAGGCCAAAACCTACCCACCTGCTTGCGACCTATAGCCACCAATGCTGCCAACAAGTCCTTCCCATTAGCCGACTCTGTTTCTGTTAACCACTGAACCCCATCCACATCAATCAACTCAAAAATATCAATAAATTCCCCTTTCCAGGTCTTCTTCTTCACTACCAGCAATATGTGCAAGATCAATAGAATTGGTGCTCCCTCCTGCCATATTGCCTGCATCACCAACCAGTCCCCTGGCCGTGACCTGAACTCTGACCTTACCTCGTCTAGGCTAGACCCCAAATCCTCCTCTAGCAATGAAAGGGTATTATCAAGACCCAAATCACAATCAGCTAGAGCTTCCAGGCTCCTACCCAATGTAGTGCTCCCACTCAACCCTGAATTACTCCCCATAACTGAACCTACTTCCTCTACTCTCACCAAGCCTGGTGAATCATTACCTGTTGCAGATGAAGGTGTTGCCACCGGCATCTTGACCTCCATTGTCCTCTTTTCCATTGCCATCTAGCTGGCTGTCTTAGCTCTCGATGTCTGGGTTCTGGACCCCGTCTGCTGCTTCCTTCGAGTATTCAGACCCTGGGTACTGGCTGAAACATCATTCGGGATCTCTCTAAGCAGGTCTTCCGCTTGTGCCACAATGATGGCCCACATCTGTCTCAGTACTTCCGCCATTATCACCACCCACCCTGGTGAAAATAAAATAAAACACACTTAGCAGGAAACAAATAAATCTGTTTGACAGCTAACCAGAAAAATTAGTTCAAATCTATGAATACTAAATCAAACACTAAATGGCAGCCCCCAAGTAAATCCGGTCTTTCTTAACTTCATTGTTATTCTGTTTTTTTTTTTTTTTGAAGCAAGGCAACCATGCCTATAAACTTCCTTGAGCGTAAAGCAGGTCCATAGGTTAGTACTAGGCTACCTCCCCTTATAGACCATTTTCAGCCTAGCCAAATACCACCTGTGAGAATCAAACCCAGCATCTTGCATCTGTAAGATATTTATTATTATTTTTTTTTTTTTTAAGTGGGCTGGAGTGAGATTAAAACCTCTACCTATGTAAGTTTATACACTATACCCAGTACTCATCACATATACCATGGCTTACACTTAACTACCTTAACATTATATCAACCTTCCACCTGACAGATTTTCCCTGCTGCCCTTACAAACTTCAAAAGTTGCTACCCCACCCACAGAATAATAGGTTTTGCATTACCATGCATTTTTCCAAGGATCATTCCCCTGTCGTCATTCCTTCTGACTTCAATCCTCAGCTGACAGTCAGAAACTGTAAAGATTTCAGGAGGACACACCAAAATATCAGCAACTAAACCCTACAAATAGTAGGATGCTTTAATATGCCTTTTTTTTTAATAAACCGCAGCTGCAGTGAACTTATGCATGCACAGTCCCATTCTTAGCGAGAAGCACGCATTGCCAGCTCCTGCATTCCACCGTGAAACACTCTGACCACCAGGGACAACCCCACCCCACCAACGAGAACAAATCTGTATTCCAAAGCATGGGAAGAACTATTTTACCATTATCTATTTACTTTATTCATTTCCAAGCTAAACTGCTTAATGGACTACATCCCAGTGGTGCATGCACATGCCATGAAAATGGCCCTGAATGCCCGCGAAAACACCACTACCACCAGCAAACCAAAAGGAACACATCTCCCTACCCTGGCTACCTTACACAGCTACAAAATCCAGCCCTACCTAAAAAGACCCAGACTGCACGACCGACTACTATCACTACCTAAGGACCTTAACACGGAGACCACTGCAACACTACCC
>NC_056741.1:34518637-34658637 GCF_019279795.1 Protopterus annectens
ACAACACTCAACCACGAGGAGGACATGCAGACTCCACACAGAAGGTGCTCCAGCCAAGAATTGAACGGGAGCTGCCTATTTTGAGCATTTTCTGGCTTGTTAAACTTGATTTCTGCATTAGTAACTGTATTTAGAGTACAACCTAGAGCTGTTTACTGAATTTCCTGTTTGCACTTATTTTTAAAATCATTTTTTTCTCAAAACTTGCATTTTATCTGTCTTTGGCCTAGCACTCTTGTGTGGGGTCAATTACTGCACTGTTATAACTTGTTGATACTTGTGAACCTCTGCTATCTCTGAAAAAAACAAAAAAAACCCCAAAAAATCTTGCTTTTTTCTCACTTTTCTGAGATTTAAAAAAGTTCAGTTACAGGTTTGCTGTTCTTGAACTGTTTGTAAGTTTCTTGGAGGCCATTTTTTGCTTGGGCTAAAGGGAATTCTCTCTGTTGATTAGTGGCAGTGAAAAACATTGAGCAGACTGCCTGCCCCTGTGGGAGTGGTTACTGACTTGAAACTGTAGTTTTATTGGCAATTTTGGATCAATTCCAAACTCCTTCATCTTCCTCTCTTAAAACCTGGTTGCCTCCTGGTTTTGGCTTCTTTTCAGGCTTGCTGGCTGTTGGTGAAGCACCCACCAAGAGGAGAAAACGCTGAGAGAAGAAAGGAGCCACTTTTGAGATTTTAAGTATTTTTCCTCTGTTTATTTGCTAAGTTTTTCTGCATAGCCACCTATTTTGAGCATTTTCTGGCTTGTTAAACTTGATTTCTGCATTAGTAACTGTATTTAGAGCACAACCTAGAGCTGTTTACTGAATTTCCTGTTTGCACTTATTTTTAAAATCGTTTTTTTCTCAAAACTTGCATTTTATCTGTCTTTGGCCTAGCACTCTTGTGTGGGGTCATTTACTGCACTGTTATAACTTGTTGATACTTGTGAACCTCTGCTATCTCTGAAAAAACAAAAAAAAAAAATCTTGCTTTTTCCACTTTTCTGAGATTTAAAAAGTTCAGTTACAGGCTTGCTGTTCTTGAACTGTTTGTAAGTTTCTTGGAGGCCATTTTTGCTTGGGCTAAAGGGAAGTCTCTGTTGATCAGTGGCAGTGAAAACATTGAGCAGCCTGCCTGCCCCTGTGGGAGTGGTTACTGACTTGAAACTGTAGTTTTATTGGCCATTTTGGGTCAATTCCAAACTCCTTCATCTTCCTCTCTTAAAACCCTCTTTTGCGCGGTTTTGCACATTTTTGTGCATAGCGCAACAGCGGGCAGCACCGCCTAATTGGGTTTAAACTATTCCTGGCTCTACAAAGTCTGCTCTTCACTTTTTCCCTTAGAACTGCTCTATCTCTCAATTTAAACACAATATTCTCATTCTAAGGCCCTTCACTGGTCTAATTAAGTAATCCTACAAGTTAGCACTATTAAACCATAAGCACTTCTTACTCTTATACTCTCTACGATTACCCTGTCCTCTATTGGTCCGTCTTAAATTCAGTTTCCCTATATTACTCTAGCATGTCCAAAGGTCAGTCAATGGTTTCCTCTCCAGTCCAGCTGGTGAATCTGGGAATTTTGAGGCAATGTTACAACTGTCTCATGTACACGGACAACCCTCTCCTCCTCCAAACAGGTTCAAATATATGTGAGAGATGCAACTATTTAGCCAAACTGGAGGCTGAGCTCTGTCATCTCAAAACTGGTGTAACCAGTCAGGAGGAGAAGGTAACCTCACACAAGACAATTCCAGTATCACATAGTCCCACTACATCAGCGAACCAAACACATACATACACACAAACATACTCGGAGGCTCTAAATAAAAATCTACCTAAGCAACAAAGACCTCCAAAGCAGACATCCAAGCAAACGCTACCTCAAAACAAAACACGCACAACACATAGCCCACAAAGTCAGTGTGCCAAGCAGGCACAGCCCTTAAGGCTGAATAACACACCTGATACTCTTGTAATAGGTGACTATTGTCAGACACACTGACGTCCCGCTCACCAGGCTGAATAAAGAGAAGGTCACGGTGAGCTGCCTGTCAGGTGCTAGGATCCGCCACATAACGCAAGCACTCAGGTCACTCCAAAGCAAATACAAATATGACTCAGTCATTGTACATGCTGGTGTGAATGACCTGAGACGTACCTCCCTGGACTACATGAAAAGAGACATAGAGGAGCTCTCTGATCATGTAGCCCAGGCTGGTATGACCCTGACCTTGAGCAGCATCTTACCCTCACCTAGAATGATGCAACAGTACAAAGACAAAATGATCGATTTTAACAATTGGCTAAAATTTTGGTGTCATTCAAAGGGGATCCAGTGTCTGTCAGCCTGGGATGACATGCTCGACAAGCCATGTTGTTTCGCTAGGGACGGCTTGCACCTGTCACCACTGGGCTTTCGGATATTGGCAAAGGCTCTTGCCACCCCCATAGTGCCTTTTTTAGGCAAGGCTCAAAAGTCAAACCCACCCCCATAGACAGCACAAGGAACAAGAAACTAAGGGTAATGCTGCTTAACGCCAGAAGTCTTAACCTCAAGATGCACTTTTCAAGCTCTCCTCAGTATGGAGAACATCGATATCTGTGCAGTGACAGAAACCTGGTTCAAGGCTCCAGAGAGCACCCCAGCACTACCAGGCTATACCTCATATCAAGCTTTTTGGCCCCAAAACCCAGACCGAACCACAAAAGGAAAGGGAGTTTCCATATTTATCAAGGATATCCACACCTCCAGGTTAGTGGCATTGCACGAAGTATCGGAGACCATCCATGTGCAACTAACAGTGGGCAAGACTGCTTTTCAGTTTATAGCATCCTACAGGCCACCCTCTCAAAGTCAGGAATCCCACTCGGCTTTCCTGAAAACATTGGAGAACATGAAGATCTCTCCGAACACCACTATATTGGGCGACTTCAACTACCCAAACATTGACTGGGAGCACTACTCAAGCCCCAGCACCTTAGCCCAAAGGTTCCTGGAAATTATAAACTCAAATGCTATGGAACAACTAGTCACCACTCCTACAAGACGGGACAACATACTAGACCTCATCATTACCAACATGGGGACTCTATGCTCCACACCAGAAGTATATCCGTCATTGGTAAGATCAGACCATAAATTAATTTCACTGGATGTCCACATCCCGACCCCACCCCCAGCCCAGAAAACCACAGTGAAAAACTTCTGAAAAGCGAACTTCTCACTTCTCAAAACCGAAGTGGAATCCTTCAAGGCCCCAGGGCCAGTGGAAACTATGGCCCAAACTGCAGAAGCCTATATAAACGCATTCTACGGACATCTCCAGGAATGCATGGATCATGCTATCCCAAACAAAACCAAGACCCAATCATCCAAAGGCAGGCGTCCAGTCTGGTGGACCCCTGCCATAAATAAACTGTACAACAGAAGGAGGAAGCTACTACATGATAGAGCAAAACCCCTAATAGGGAAGGCATCTCTGATCAGTACTAGCAAAAATTACGATCCCTCATAAAATCCTCCAAGGCCAGCTTCGAGAGAAAAATTGCACAGGACACCAAAGACAATCATAAGGCTTTTTTCAGTTATGTTAGGAACCTGGGATGCAACTCCCAGACTTATTCTGAGTTGATTCTAAACGACAAAAAATACACTGAACCCACAGACATCGCCAATATCCTGGCAGACAGGTTCAGTGCAAACTTCTCTCCTCCCCAAAAGAGCAAGTATCTATCCCGGCAGAGGGCTGCCTCCCAAACATCTCTGATGCTCAGGTGAAGGCTGCCCTCTCCAAAGCAAAAAACACTGCTTCCATGGAACCAGGTGACATCCCAGGTTGTGTCCTACATGAACTCCAAGAGGAACTAATCCCTCAAATAAAACAGCTATACAATCTCAGCCTCACTACTGGATATGTGCCCACAGAATAGCGTACAGCAACAGTGGTCCCACTCCACAAAGGTGGAGCCTCTATGGACCCTGGAAACTATCGCCCCATAAACCTGACTAGCTTAGTCTGCAAGGCTATGGAGAGGATCATCATGGAGCTCATAAACAAAGACATTGGGGACCTACAGACACTAGATCCTACCCAGTTCGGCTTTGTCAAGGGCAGATCCTGCCTTTTGAACCTGGTTGACTTCTTCGAAACAGTCACCAAAGCCATAGATGAAGGGAAGGTAGTCCACACAGCCTATCTGGACTTTGCAAAGGCATTTGACACAATACCCCACTCGGGCATCATAGATAAGCTATCCAGCTTAAATATAAACCCCTATGTCACAAGATGGGTCACAAACTGGCTCAAAGACAGAACCCACAGAGTGAGAGTTGCTGGAGCCATGTCAGACTCGAAACCGGTCACAAGTGGCATCCCACAGGGTTCTGTCCTGGGACCACTCTTGTTCGGTATATACTTTTCCGAGGTACAGGGAGGACTATGGCTCACCAAGTTTGCAGATGACTGCAAACTGGGCGCCATAATCAACTCTCCAGCTGACACAAACATCCTTCAAAAGGTCTCACAGAGACAGATAACTGGTGCCAGCGCCATGGTTTAAAGCTAAATGCCAAAAATGTATAGTCATACCCTTTGGCAAAAACAATGTGCTCACAAATTACCACATAGGCGGAAACCCATTAAGTACAGAGAAAGTTATTAGGGACCTGGGGACCCAAGCTGATAGCAATCTCTCCTTTGAAAACCACATTGCCAAAGTGGTTAGAAAGACCTTCTACACAGCCCACCTCATCACGAAGGGTTTCACATCTAGATCAAGAGAGGTAATCGTGCCCCTTTATTCATCCCTCATCAGGCCCATCATAGAATACAATGCCCCTTTTGGGATGTACCTTACCCGACACCTGCAGCAATTAGAAAGACCCCAAAAGTATCTCACCAAGAGGATCAAGGGTGTCAAACAGATGCCATATGGTGCTCGGTTAAAAAAACTCCATCTCTACTCAGTTGCATACCGCCTACTTCGAGGTGATCTATGCCTGACATACAAAGCTATCTCAAATCCAGAATTAATGGACATGCTCCACCTCAGTAAATCTAAATCCCTTAGAGCCACACGCTCGAGGGACTTGAACCTCAGCACAGAAATAAATAGAACTTGCTGGAGGGATAGATTCATAACCCAGAGGCTCCCTTCGCTCTGGAATAGAATTCCAGTTCATGTGAGGCAGAGCACCTCACTGAATCTCTTCAAGAAGAATCTCGATAGGTGAATGGGGGATCGTAGGTTTGTCCCAGGGATTACTCCCGTGTCACTATTAGACAGAGGCACAGTAAACTAAACCTTAAAAAGGGCACAGTATACTCAAATCAAGGGGTGGCGTAAGCCATACAGAATCGGGCTAGGCTTATAATTGCCCCAGGGCAGATAGCCTAGTATCAACCTATGAACCTATGAGAACCTCTTGCTGTGAGGCGACAACGCTAACCGCTGCACCACAGTGGCCCATCCCTACACTTTTTTCAATAAGTGATGAATCTTTTCCAGATATGAGACAGAAATGTTCATTAGCAAAAATTGTTGTACATAATGAATGTCCAACAGGGACTGGAATATACTTTTATACCTCTAACTGTTAAGCATGCGTATCTGTAAAAGTGCACGTCCTACCTGCTTCAAAACTGTTCCCATATTTTGGTAAGGGGTACACACCTAGGTTTATTTTCTGTTACATTAAAGTCTCAGCAAACAATTATAGTGCAGGAAAAGGGGTGTACACACCATCCTTTACAGATGGAATTTCTTTCATCAGGAGTCTGTCTAATTCAGCATCCTCTTTAGGCCTGCATCAGCTAGTTTTACTTTTATAATGCAGGTGTTACGTTTTATTGCAATGCGACTTATTTAGTCCATTCATAGGATGGGATTCTCCAGTATAGTGAGAGCGATTTTACAGGATTTTACAGCATTAAGAAGTATAGCTTGTTACAAAGTGTATTAAAATACTCTACCATTCTAGAATGTAACATACCATAGAAAACAAAACAGAGAAATGTACTCTCTGAAATACTGTTCTGTAGCCATACTTTTATGAAACACACTTTTCACATTACTACAAGACATTTCTGTTTAGGCCCGTTGGACATGTTTATATAGTATGCATATATTTCACAGTATGATCTAACTTCACTACAGGCAGCCAGATTCTCCCAGGCTACTTGTCCTTCTACCATAAAACTAAAGCTTACATGATTAAAGACCATAAGACTTAAATCTAACATGTTCATCATCTTCAACTTTAAGTCCCAAAGCAACCTCTGCTGCAATTCCCCCATTAAGCTTTTGGGAGCATGTTTGCATTATCCTGGCTGCTATGTTCAACTAACTCGCCATAAGTAGGACATGAGATCAGAAACTACAAATCCACTATCAATTGGTTTTATTATGTGATGGATCTGCTATGCAAAGTATTGCAGGGACTGGATTTGCTTAGATGTACTTACTTAATCTTATTCATACTAGGGAAATGGATAATTACTCAAAAATTGAACTTTCAAAGCACCAGTTCTGCAAAAACAACTTTGACAGCTATTCAACAAGTCCACTTCTGGGTATATAGTCTTCTGCCAACACAGAATATATCAGTATTTTTTTCAAAATGTTGTATCATCTAATTTGTATTTACTGAAATGATGTGTGTGGCACTATCTGAATACCGATGTTTTTGCAACAAGTTCTGAGTCAAGAATTCTCAGAATTTGTTAATCTGGAAAATGTATTTCAAACAAATGCATTTAACCTAACATATCTCATGATTTGTTATCAGTGCCTTCTGCACCTTTCTTAATGTGTATCTAATCATGTGCCCCTATTTTCTTGTTCCTTACCAGAAAGTTGGGATTTAGTACTGCAGGTACTAACACTTCAAATACTCAAATGCAACTGTGAAAAAAAAAAGTAAATTGCAAAACTCTCTTTTGTGCAAGGCCTGATCCATACCCGAATGTGAGGGAAATGCACCCCCACATACACACAAAATACTTACATATACTAAATCTGAGACCTCTGTACCTTGGAAATGAAAAAATCTTGACATACAGCAAATCTGAATTTAATATGTAAGCCTAATAATCAGACTTTAATGTTGAACCTTCTAATTAGTGTACCTAATTCCTTAAGAACACCTGATTTTGGTGGTTATTTTTTCCTATCTGTGTTTTTCAGACAACTAGCTATTTGAAATGTTACCATATTTTTCCAAGTTTTTTTTCTTTTGTTATCTATGCACCCATTTTAATTGCATCCTTATCATTTACAAGCTTAACATATTTCAGATGCATGAGGTAGATTCAGATGAATATTTATTTATGCATTGCATTTCCATTTTACAGTACAAATTAAAAAAACAATGAATTATCATCGCACAAGACGTATACTAAATACATAAATATGACGACAGGAAATGCTAAAAATGACATTAATGACATACATATTCAACTGTAACGAGCTGATGAAACGTCTAAATAACAAATGATGTTATATCTGACACAGCACTGAATAAATGAATATCAGAAAGCTACATTATGAAGATCTGTATAACTATGTAAATATTCTGCTGAGATTTAGCAGTACTTCAGTGCCTTAAATAACGAATGTCGTTAGAAACTGAAAATCAGAAATTGTATCTTGATCAGTTATATTGTACTGATGTCCGTGTGCCATTTTAGGTGGTCAGTATTAACTAGTAATGTGTTCTGCCCCAAAATAGTCCAACATGTAATCCTATATTTCTTTTCAATGTACACAATCACTCCATAACGCAACATATTTTATTTTCTCTTTTTGTATCAGGCTGTATTGTACATTAACCCAGAAAGGGAGTTCTCTGACCTACTGCTTTATTTAAGAATTTCCGGGCAGAGTATTTGTACATTTTTTAATTAATGATGCTATATATGTTGTTTACCATTGGCTAAACACCCTTACATAGATTCTTTCTTTAATTAGGTTGTTGTGAATGGTTATTGTAAATGACTGAGTAGGTTATGTGAAGGAGCTAGTTTCTTTAGCTAAAGCATTCACCTCCAGTCACTCATGTTGTTTGACATTAATATTGAATATTCTGCTCTGCTCATTGATCTGTGACAGTACAGCTATGTTGTCTTTGCACAAAAAGTCTGCAACGCCCAAGATGTAAAATGTTTATTTTATGGTCCCAGTGGGATGGAAGGAAGTTAGGACAATGTGTATCTTGTTATGGAGGCTTTTCCTGGGCAGAAAATCATACAAGCAAAGGGTTATACGATAGCAGAGCCCATGGAGATGTATTCTTAAAGAAAGTGTAATGTAGTGTCCTGGAAATGCAACATGTTTTGCACTGACAAAGCTAAACAACATAAAAATGCCACAAATGGTTTTACTGGAAAAATGTGGTAAGAATAATTTGAAACATGTAAAAGTATAAAAATGCTAAAGGTGGGAAAAACAGGGTCTAGAAAGTCTATCCATGGGTTATATTTGCCTCTATGCAGCCACCCATTATCCACCCTTGTGCCTTCATTCTATTCTTTCCTTTTTTAAGATGTGAACTCATCAGGTACAAGTGCCTCTTTTAAGGTGTGATATGGGAAAGCAGCCTGCTTAAATTATTAGCTAAAAGGCAGGCAATAGAGAAGTATTTCCAGGACTTTAACACCCTTTCTGTACAGTAGCATTTTTTCAAGTCGAAATTTAAATGTTCACATTTCCAGATTCCGTTTCTGTCCTCTTTCTCCTGTCTACGTCTTCTCCAGCTCTACTAGCCCAACACGGAGTATCCATGTTATGATTCCCCTTCTCTGCTCTTCTAATGTGCACAAGACGAACAGTGCAAAACTCTTTTAGGACCCAGCACTCTATATTCTTTACTGTTTTGGTGCCTTTGTGCTGAACTCTTTTCATAGGCTTCATTACCACTGTCTGTGTCAAACTGCATACATTACTCCAGATATAACAACAACAGAGCCCTCTACAATAGAGAAATGACATTAGCATTTTTGGGACTGAGTTTGTGTGCTAATGTATCCCAGCATCATACTGTTATTTCTCACTGATCTTCCTCAAACTCCCAGTATGATTCAGCTTTAAGTGAATTATTGCTCCCAAACCAATGTCCTACTTTGTCTTACTTCAAATGACTAAAATTATTTTATAATTTTTATAGGTCCCCTTAATTGTGCATGCTTTTTACAGAAACTCCCAGATCTTACTCATCTGTCCACAGTGCTAACCACTGTAGGTCACTAGAGGCAGATGCTATCACCCATGACTATCACACCAGATTTTGTATCATTGCATTCATGGCCTACCATCAGCTGAATAGCACTTGCTCTAAAATGCAAAGGAAAGAGATGGTAATTAGGTTTGCAAAGCCAACAATGATGGTCAGGGAGATTATGTTAAAATCTTTGTAATTCCACAATGATGGAAATACTATTCAGAAATGAAAAATGTCTGGAATCTCACATACTAATATTGGTCTGACCTTGAAATTGCAATCATAAGACATTGGGATGGGGATTTTGGAGGTCCTCAAGCCAATTGATTACTACCCATGAACTTACCAACTAATCAGATAGGAGTTTTATTCACAAGAGAGCCTTCCTCTGTAGGAACTAATTACTTATTGAAAGCTTGAGCTTTTTATTCAAGCATCCTTTTCTACGCCAACAAGCTGCTGATTCTCAAGCTAAACAAAAATTGGCATTTTACATCAGATTGATCTTTTGGAATTTTGAACTAAAGTTGATACATACTGGTCCAACAGTTTCTGGCTGTCAGTATGAAGAATATCAACCAATGTAGATCTCTGCTTTGCAGTAAAGCATTGAAAATGTTTTACGTCTCATCTATATATATATATATATATATATATATATATATATATATATATATATATATATATTCTGAAAATAAGGATCTGATAAGGTCCACACTTGCACAGGAAAGCACGTATCTCAATGATTAGTTTTAGATCTTGATAATAAGGGACACAGTGCTTCTTATTTGCACCAACCTTTGTGGCCCTTTAAAATGTGTACCTATAAGAACTTAGCTTCACCTCACAAAAGTGCAGGCTGGGAAATATGGAATGTTCAGAGACACCATACTATGCTGTCGACAGAGATCTAGAACATATGTAAAGTAATTTTTGATTTGAATTTGTTTTGTTAAAAATAATTAGAATCTGAGCCCAGCTGTTTTTTTGATGAGGATATAGCAATCTTTGACCATGACCACCACTGGTTATGGGGTGATATTATCATCTGTTCTTTACTTATAAAGTCACTTTTGAAAATACATCATCTCACAGAAAGGGGAATTTATTTTATCATGACCAACACATGCTTTACCCAGCTGTGTACTTGCATACAGGTAGTCACAGCATGGATGTCTGACTCTGGAGTTGGTAACTGTTATACCCTGTATAAGGTACAACCTGTAGATCTGTGGTATTATGTGACACACTTCTGCAGTTCATATGTAGGGACTCCCTTTGCAGTAGGCAGGGGGCGATAGTCCTGGACACAATTCACTTCTCACATATAAATTGTGTACAATCCGATGGCCACCTTGGGTATGGTTTCTTCAGTCTCATCACTGTTACTAAACAGATTTAAAGTACAGGAAAAGCACACAAATATGGATAACTAAACAACTCACTAAGTGTGCCTCTCTGGCTTCAAGGGCATGTGGAAAATATACACCACTATCCTGGGTATGAGCCCACAGCATCTGCATGCAAGATTTCACTGTGAATGCTTCAAAGAGAGTCACACTAACTGCACTTTGAAAAAAAACTCTTATATTCACACACACACACACACACACACACACACACACACACACACACACACACACACACACACACACACACACTCATTTCTGTTCTTGGCCAGGGTAATTAGCTGCTACCACCCCAGATTACCTGATTGGGGAATTCTGAGATGTGAGAGTGTTCGATCTCGCCGTTTGTTCTTACACCTGGGTTCGGAGCCGATACTCGGCTCCGTGTCAGCCGCTTGCAAGCTCTGCATCGAGAAGAAGCTCGAGACAACTTAATACCCACAATCCCCCTCTGCCTTTACCTCAGATCTAGTTTGCCACTGCAGCGTTCGCATCACTGGGTCGAGCTCGAGCACCTAAAGCTAAGATTTAAGATTTTTTTCTTGTTATTTCAGAATAATTTTATTCTAAAAAGTTTGTTTAGTGACAAAGTGTGTGTGTGTGATACGGTTGAGGAATTCTCGGTTCCGTTTAAGTTAATTTAAACTTATTAGAGTTTCCCTAGGGGCCTACCACCCCTTTCTGGATTGACTACCGTATAGACATTTTTCCTTTTACTGGATTCGACAATTTCACCGGATTGACTTTACTACTGGACTTGACTTCTACCTTATTAAGTTTAAGATGTCTGAGAAGGCTAAATCTGGATTTAAGCGTTGCCAATGTGGGCAAAAGATGTCAGTTACTGACAATCATAGTTCCTGCGTCTACTGTCTTGGCCCTCTCCATCTGCAAGAAGACTGCTCAATTTGTCATTCTTTCAGTGGGAGGGTCATGACAGATAGGCGCAGGAAACTCATGGATAGGGGTTTGTTAAAACCTACCTTTCAAGAGGCTCTGGATGCTTCAGACAAGGCATCCAAATCCTCGAAGGAATCGAAGACGTCGGAGCCCAGGTCATCGGCTCCGAGCTCTTCAGTAAACATTAGGTCACCGGTTCCACAGACTTCGGGGCCGAGTGTTCAACTGTTGTCAGTTTCGAGCCTCGAGTCTTGGAACAGCTCCCTCCCCCGACACTGTTGAGGTTGGCTCCGTCTTCGATTCCTTCGACCCGTTCTTCCAGACCCCTTTCTGATACCGATGTAGACCGCGTGGTGCAGAAGTTAATGGAGAATACGGCCTTATCCAAACTCATCTCGGTCTCCTCTCAATTGGTGTCGAGACTTGAAGGCCTTCCACTGTCTCCATCTGTTTCTCCTCCGAGACCTGTCCAGTCTTCGGAGCCGGAAGAGGCTGAGCTGCTGATTGTGGAGCCCTCGGTGCCAGAACTGTCCTTTTCTCGGTCGGCTCCATTCACCTCGACTCCGTCGGATCCGGTACCGGAGTCTCGGAGCCGAAGATCCATCCTGGGTTCCGGGACCGAGAGTCGGACCGATGTTTCGGTTCCGACTCTCCCTCTCGGGGCCTCGGCTCGGATCGACTCGGTTCCGTCCTTGGGGTCGATACCTTCGGTGCCTGTTTCGGGGATTCTTCCCATTTCTTCGGAACTGGGAGATACCTCGACTCGGGACCCGGGGGCCTTCGATCTCATGAGGAAGGTGTTGTCTACCCAGACAACCACATCAGCAGAAACAGCTTTTCCTCCCCATAAAGGTCCGTTATCCTCCTCTGCACCCATGGCTACAGCTAAGCATCGAGCACCTGTGTCTCAGCCACCCCTGGAGGGTGCCCCCTCTTCCTCGGAGGCTTCTTCGGATGCTCCCCCCGAAGAAGTCCCTAGGAAAAGATTGTGTAAGAGGAGACACTTAGATTCTCCACAAGAATCTTTGACATCCGATACTGACTTGGATGAGTCAGAAGGGTCCCCAAAGTCACCCTCAGAAGATGTCTCTTTTTCTGACATCTTGGAGATCCTAAAGCAGAGAGGTGATTGGCAGTCCCTCCCCCCTTCTGAGGATGAGTCAGTCTTGCTGAAGGCATTTGGTGCTCGCCCTTCCTCCTCCTGGGATGAGTTAATGGAACTGATTGCTCGAAGGGCGTGGAGGCTCCTGACAGTGGAGCCAGTCCCTAGAAAGCCTAATAAGTATATTACTGCACCCCAGGACAAGGCTTATCTGACAAAGGAGTTCCAGTGGACGCTATGGTGGTGGCAGCGCCACGAAAAGGAGATGTCGGAATCTTCCTCACCTGTCCATCCCCTAACAGAGATTCTAGGACCATGGACAGATGGGAAGCGCATTTTAGTTCAGCGGCTTTTCTATGCGATCCCTGAACTATTTGACCCACTTCACATGACTACAGAGGATCTAATCAAAGAGTTGGGAGATACCCTCCAGGGTACTACAGATGCTGCTGTCTCGAGAAAGTTACAGCACAACTCAATACCCTTACATCCATTGTAAACTCGTCCATGAGGCTGATCTCATACGCGAAGGATCGAGTAGGGCAGCAACTTCAGCGATTGCTCTTAGACAATCCTGGATGCGCTTATGTTCATTTGCGGAAGCCTTCAAGTCTTCCTTTACTAACGCCCCATTTGACAGTGCCACTCTCTTTGGCCCCAAAGTAAAGGAGACCCTTACCCGGTGTGAGCAGGAGGGAAAGACTCTGTCTGCTGTCGGAGTCCGTTTTTCCACCCCATCCAGACCGTACCCCAAAGGGCAATGCGGTGGAAAAATATGGTTTCGAAAACCCCAAGGTTCTTTCCCAGGCACACAGGGTGATGCCCCCTCTAGAGGCAGAGGAGGGGGCAGAGGTGGAAGACGCCGCCCTGGCGGCAGAGATCCGCAAAACCAAGGTGACAGGGATACCCCCCCTGGAAAACCTTTCCAGCACTCCTGAGAGGAGGCCCAACTGTCCTGCTCTGGAGGCAGTTGGGGGTCGCTTAGCTTTATACCCTCAGGCCTGGCAAAATCTTACTACAGACAACTGGGTAAAAAGCGTGGTTACCAGAGGTTACAGAATACCCTTCCTATCCACCCCATTCCAAAGAGAAGACTCCCAGATGTGCCCCCATCTGCGAGACCCAGCAGCTATAGAAATTTCAAAGCTGCTAGAAAAAAGAGTCATCCAACCAGTCCCAGCGGACCAAAGAAGATTCGGAACTTACTCAAGGTTCTTTTTAGTTCCAAAGAAGACAGGGGACTGGAGGCCGATTCTGGACCTAAGCAACCTCAATACCTTCGTCAAGAAAGAAAAGTTCCGAATGGTCACGCTTCAATCGATCCTTCCATTCTTACAGAAGGACGACTGGATGTGCTCAATAGATCTGAAGGATGCATACTACCACATCAAAATGGCCAGGGCATCCAGAGATCATTTGCGCTTCCGGCTGGGAGCCAGTCACTATCAGTTTCGAGCCCTGCCCTTTGGTCTGACCTCAGCCCCCAGGGTTTTCACCAAATGCATGGCAGTGGTAGCGTCTCATCTGAGACATCTAGGATTCCAGGTGTTTCCGTATCTGGACGACTGGCTCCTTTCTGCCACCACCCGGTGTCAACTGATACAGGCCAGGGATTACACTCTACAACTTTGTGTTCACCTCGGAATTTCCATAAAATTTCGAAAAATCTTTACTACAGCCATCACAGCATATCTTATTCATAGGAGCAGAATTGGATACGCATCATTTAATTCTAAGGCTTCCTCCAGAAAGGATAGCCTCACTACAAAGCCACATATCTCTTCTTCTGTCATCCAGAAAATCCCCAGCAAAACTGGTTCTGAAGGTTTTGGGTCTCATGGCAGCTTCTCTCATTGCGATACCGTTGGGAAGACTGCACATGAGAGTTCTACAATGGCTACTGTTTGCACAATGGTCGTTCCAACAGCTACCTCTGACACACGAAATTCTGATCACAAACACATGCAAATCACACCTAGCCTGGTGGCTTCAGACTTGCAACCTTTCCAGCGGAAGACCATTTGTGCTACCCACGACAGCTATGGTGACCACGGACGCTTCCCTGATAGGGTGGGGGGGCATCTTTCAGGGACAGACAGTCCAAGGCGAATGGACCAATTTAGAGTACAATCTGCACATCAATGTTCTAGAGTTGAGGGCAGTGTTTCTAGCGTTGCAACACTTTGCTCCCCTTCTTCCTCTAGGGACTATTGCAGTTCAGACAGACAACATGTCCGTAGTCTGGTACATAAACAAACAAGGGGGAACCAAGTCTTATCAGCTATGCAGAGAGGCCATGAGAATCTGGCAATGGGCGGAGTCCACGGGTCGCTTTCTGATCAACGCACATCCCGGGTTATCCAACGTCATAGCCGACAGGCTGAGCAGAGCAATCCTGTTGCCTCACGAGTGGTCCCTCAAACAGTCAGTTGCGAAGAAGATTTTTCACAAGTGGGGCCAGCCTTCCTGCGATCTTTTTGCGTCTCCAATGAACGCCAAATGCAGGAGCTACTTTGCCCTATTACCCCCTCCAGGGGAAGTCCCCAGGGATGCGCTGGTGCACGATTGGCCCCCAGGTCTCCTGTACGCTTTTCCTCCCTTTCCCCTGATTGCAAAGTTTCTACAGAAAGCCAACAACCTGCAAAGGACGATAATCCTCATTGCCCCATTCTGGCCTCGTCAAATATGGTTCCCCTTTCTTTTGCAACACCGCATTCGGGGACCTTGGATCCTGGACCCAGAGCCAGATCTGCTGACTCACTCATCAGGGGTTCCTCACCCCTTGCTCGGGTCACTCCATCTAGCAGCTTGGCTGCTCCACTTCCCTTTTTAGCCAGGTCTGATTCTCTTTCACCTGCAGTCCAGAATATACTAGTGGCTTCTCATAAAGCTTCCACTACAAAGACCTACACTAGTAAATGGAAGCGTTTTGTATTCTGGGCAAACTCACAGCATTTGGACCCTGTCTTAGCTCCGTTGAACAAGATCTTGGAGTTCTTAACAGAATTGTTCCACCAAGGAGCGTTCCCTGCCACTTTGAGAGTGCAATTGGCTGCCATCTCCAACTTTCATGTGGAAGAATGTGGGGCTCCTGTAATGGCTCACAGACTTTTAAGGCCTTTTTAAAAGGGTCTTTCCATATTAGACCACCAGTTAGATCCCCTACATCGCCTTGGAATCTAAACCTTTTATTATCTAAATTGATGCTACCTCCATTTGAACCAGCCTCCTCTTGTCCATTGAAGTATTTGTCGTGGAAGACCCTCTTCTTGGTAGCCATTACATCCGCTAGGCGAGTGTCTGAGCTTCAGGCTCTTTCCATTAAACACCCTTATTTGATTTTTCACTCTGACAGAGTATCTCTTCGCACTAATCCATCCTTTCTCCCCAAAGTTTGCTCTATCAATAACATTAATCAGTCTATTGAATTACCTACCTTTTTCAAAAATCACTCCAATAAATTGGAGTATATGTTACACAAGTTGGATGTCCATAGACAACTTAGATTTTATTTGGATAGAACAAAGGATCACAGGAAATCTGATCAACTTTTTGTAGCCTTTGCTGACAGCAGGAAAGGTGTAGCGGTTACTAAACGAACTCTTTCCAAATGGCTAACTGATTGTATTATATACGTTTATGATTCTTCAAATCAAACTTTATCTGTCAAACCCAAAGGACATTCTACAAGATCAGTGTCTACATCCCTGGCTCATGCAACTCGCCTACCATTAGACACTATTTGTGCAGCTGCTACTTGGGCTAAACCACATACATTCATCTCTCATTACAAAGTAGACAGGGTTTCTAGGGACAGGGCAACCTTTGGTTCCACTGTGCTCAAGAACGTTCTCCCGTGAGTTCCTCAGGAACATGGAGCTAGGGACGCTACCCAGGTGTAAGAACAAACGGCGAGATCGAACACTCTCACATTTAGAAGTTATGTCCTTACCATAACGTTCCATGTGGAGTGTTCATCTCGCCTTTGTTCTTACATTCCCACCCTCCCACCCTCAGGAAGAACGTTCAATTTGGTGCCTGGTCTGGGGTATTCTGCTTCTGCACTTGCAGTTGTTGTATATATATGATGTACATGTGTATATATATATATATATATATATATAGATATAAGTGTTCTTGTTTTATGTAAATTTTTGGCATGAGTGTGTTCTCTCTCTGACTGCTGGTTTGCTTGCAAACTAGATCTGAGGTAAAGGCAGAGGGGGATTGTGGGTATTAGGTTGTCTCGAGCTTCTTCTCGATGCAGAGCTTGCAAGCGGCCGACACGGAGCCGAGTATCGGCTCCGAACCCAGGTGTAAGAACAAAGGCGAGATGAACACTCCACATGGAACGTTATGGTAAGGACATAACTTCTAATTACTGTTTATCTCTTGATAATTAGCCATATAATTACAAACACCAACAGTAGCAGTAGTGTGCATCTGAGCAATCTGCTTAGTTAGAGGTGGATACCAGCAGCCTGTCACCCCTTGGCAATAAATATTATCATATCAATTACTAAATAAGTACAAGATCAAGCACTAGCTATTTAAATGTGAATTAACAAAAATACATTAACTTAAAAAAGGATGGGTTAAGCAATGCAGTTAACAACCAAATACAACAGAAATATAAGCTTCTCAAAAAAATAGAAAAATAATCACTTTCAGCAAGCAGATTACAAGAAAGAACACATCTGTCTGTAAGTAAACCCTTTCTTAGGTATATTCTAATTAAATAACTATTGTTCTAAGCTGTACTGGCTAAATTTCTTGAAGACATTATAGGCGGCGACATCAATGCAGAAATATATCACAGGTCTGTATTGTAAAGTCACCAGGGTTGTTCTCCTTCCGGACACTCTTCATTCTTCTGTTACCTTATAACTTTTCCATACAAAGAAACACAAACATAATTAAGTCGTTTCACATTCTCCTAGTGGATATATTTTCCTGCCATTGCCTCTCTATTTCAATAATAGTACTTTTACATCATTTTAGCTGCCTTCCCTAATAATAGTCACACATCATGTTATAACAGGGCAGAATAATTACAGTTTCCATTTCACATGTGCTGTACATTTTTACACACAAACTTCAGTCAGAAACTCCATCTATTAATTATGCACTGCATAGAAAAATGTCACATTTTCATATCTTTTGATGACATTGAAAAGCACACATTACAGATCACATATTTTTCTTTTTTTTTTCGTTTACCTGATGTAGGTTTTATACGGCTTATATGCAGTTCAGAAATTTGTTATGATCTGACTCAGAAAACAGTTACAGATATATTGCCAAATATCACAGTCTCAGATAGGATGCATTATTAATTGTAGGACTGAAATAGCAGAAAGTGTAACATATCTCATGCTCTCCTGTGGTGAACTTTTCCATTCAACATGCACTAATATATGAATGGAACAGTTCACTATAGGAAGCATTATTAAATGTAGGATTGAATTGGAAGACTGTGTAATGTATCTCATGCTCTCCTATAGGAAACCATTCCATTTGCCATGCATTAATATATGTAGAGTTCACTAAATAAAATAGCTATAATTGGTTTTGATCCACAGCGTGGAGTTCTGATGGCTTGAGCTAGCCTGTTCATGAATTTTTGAGCAATTTGCAGTCTGAAAAGTCCTCATAAAGTTAGCTTCTATTGGTATCAGTTACAGCAATGTGATTTGATGTTGTAGAGTTGTTCCATATGAAATAGTCCTTTATAACACATAGACACACACACACACACACACACACACACACACACACACACACACACACACACACACTGTTCTGAGGATGCAACACAGTAAAATCTGTAAATACGTCATATTTTAGCAGTGAAGCCTACACTAAAGAGTGTATAAGCATACCAGTGAAATCAGTAAGTATTACCTCAAGCTAGACCCAAAACAGAAAAGTCTTAGCAATGTCAAGACTGAACGAGTAAAGTATAGTCACATTTAGCTAATATCCTTCATTTATGTGCACAGTAAAAATGCATGTAAAGTAACTATTTTTCTTCTTTTGGCACTGCTGAACTCAATATTTTGACCTAATATCCATTGGGAGCTCTATAGAAATACTCTGAAGATGAACTTAGATGTGCCCAAGTACAATCCAGAATTTTAGCACTAGTGTGCAGGAAGGTGTTTTTCTTGTGTCTTAATAATGATCTACTTTACAAGCCTGAAGTTTCAAAACTTCGAACTGCAAATGGTTGAGACCATAAGATCAAAGTTTTGAAACTTTGAAATTGTAATAAAAAAAATAAAAACAATTTTTGTTTTACGTTTTTGCAGGGGGAAAGCCTCCCTGCATCCCCCACACCCCCTGCTAAATAAATATAACAACTCTAAGATTGCACTACAGTGATGAAATCAGTAAATTCCCATTCTGTGCCATATGACGATCTGCATTCAAACGATCTTATGGTCTCAAACATTTGCAGTTCAAAATTTTGAAACTTTGAGCTTGTGAAGGCAGAAGGCATTAGCATTTCCAGATAAAATTTAGACCTAGACAGAGGCAGACTCATTAACCGGGGATCACAAAGGGAATATATGCGTGAGAAATGTCATGCAAAAGTCTTAGGAAAACCAATGAAAATATGTTTACTCCTTCATTGTAATAGGATATGTCTGGCTAAAGAACTGTAGCAGCAGAGTATAGAAAATGCGCTTTTATATCACGTTATCAAAAGATGAAAATAGTGAATGCTATTTCATCGGCCCCAAAACATCTAAGCATGAAAATATCGAACATTCAGAACAGCAAATTTTTTTCCATGGAAAAAAATTTGCTGCTCCGAAACACATACACACAACACAAGCACATCAAACAAACAGCGACCACACACATACACTTAAATTCCTAATTCTAACGCTACACTAAACTAAACATACATTACTATCTACCCACTTACCTTAACCCAAACCCTAACCCTAAGGTCCGTCACTATCGCACACTCACAAAAACCGCGCCCTAACCCTAACTCACTTAAACCTCCTCTAACCCTAAAGTCTGTCACTATTGCATACATGCCTAACCTGTGCCCTAACCCTATCTCACTTAACCCACCCCTAACCCTAACGTACAATCGCACACTTACCTGAACCCAACCCGTAACGTTCCACCACAGCGCTAAGAATAGTGAAGCCACAGAAACGGCCAACCAAATTCTTTCTCGAGGAAAGAATTCGCTGTTCTGCAGCTTCGCTATTCTTAGCATTCACTGAATAGTGTTCAATATCAGAACATTCAAAGTTTTAATACTTTGATGTTCTGATACACACCCGAAAATGCAAATAGGCATGAATGGAGGTGCAAGCATATAACTGCCTGAACTCAATAAAGAGTTTTTTTTTTTTTTATGTGTTCCCCAATGTGAAAAAAATTCCATTTCTGTGTAAACATTTTTTGATTAGAGGATTTCTGAAAAGCTTTCAAAATGCACTGGACCTTCTCCAAAAGTTCAGGTACTGTCATGACTACCAGAATGACAAATGCCATGCTATCATACTGACTGAAACAATGAAGATTCAACCACCCCAACCTGGCGGACAAGACAACAAAATGTTCATCACTGGGGGGCAGAGCCTAGATGGCCAACTGAAAGCAGTGAAATACACTAGTATAATAATATAGGAAAATTGTATTATTTTCAAGTTTAAAATGTCAGAAATCTATAGATAAACTACTAAACTACATAAATATCAGTTTTGGTGGAGATATACAAAAATTTTCCTGTCAAGTAACTTGGAGATATATTGAGTCACTGAATATGAACAACTCAAGGAATTCTCATCCAGATGCTGCTTTGAAAAAAAGAACTGCAATTGATGACATCTATCTTACAGGAACTATCTTTGAAGATGGATGACTTTAAAAATGACTTAAAAAACTCAAATTAAATTCTCAAAACACACTGATACTCTTAAGGAACTATTACAGCAATACCATACAAATATAACACATATAGAGACTTCTCTAAATGACATTGAAGGGAGACTCAAAGAGGAAGAATTCCAAAAAGAATTTCTGCTTAAACAGAATAGGTTCATAGGTTCATAGATAGGTTCATAGGTTCATAGATTAGTACTAGGCTAACTGCCCTTGCAAGCCTAGCCAATTATCCCTTGTGAGACTCGAACCCTGTGCCTTGTGCTTGTAAGACAATACATGGCTGCTTAACAAAATAGATGACTTAGAAAACAGGGAAAGGAGAAACAACATAAGAATCTTTGGTCTGCCTGAAAACACCAAAGGAGAAGACATTATTTCATTCTTAACAAACTTGATTCCTGAATTTTTAGACTTGAAAGAGGGACTTTCATTTGGGATTGAAAGGGTGCATAGAGCACAGAGGAAACTTGCTTCTAACTCAACAAATACTCCACCTAGATCCATAGTTATAAAATTTCTTTCATTTGTGGACAAGGAACTAATACTAAAATCTGCTTGGAGAAAATCATCCTTAAAATGCAAACAAAGCCTGATAAGGTTTGACAATGATTATTCTTCCAGAATACTAGAACAAAGGAAAAAAGTCTGGCCAATAATAAAACTTTTGAAACAAAACAACATTAAAGCACAGCTGGCATTTTCAGCAAAGATAAAAATACTTTTTGCCAATGAGATGAGAACCTTTGATGACTTAGAAGAAGCTATTATATTCATCAAAAACAACAACATAGTGTCTATCCCAGAAGAAATGGAATGGATGGCCCCTACTCTTAAAAGAATAAAATAAACAAATCATTGGACTGATGCTAGAAAGAAGAAACAAAAACTGATTCCAAGATAGCTGTCACAAAAAAAATACTTCTTACAACTACATCTCTCAAAGTATCAACTGATACGGTACATCACTTGTCATCTGTTTTTATTTAAAAAAGGAGGATTTCTTAAACAACTGAGAAACAGTAATGATTTATCCAGAATATTCAAAGAGTCCAGTAATTCTTCACAAACAAAGGTAGGTCAAGATGGGTTACTATTTACATTACATATAAGCCAAACAAAGCAACATAAAATACAAACATAGACGTTTTTATTCCCCTACTTGAACTCAGTGAATACTTACATTGCTCATTTTTCATTGATTTTACTTATAATAATTTAAGTAATTAATTAATTCTACAAGGTACCATTCGTCAGAGTTCAGACTCAAAGGTAACAAATTAACATCATATATAATAGCAGTAACAGTAGAGTGTTTTGAGTGTTTTGAAAAAAATGCTGTCATGGAGACTAATGCCTTCTTCAGTCAAAGTATGATTTAGAAATGTCATGTGTATCCTGGTTAAATAATAGTAACAAGCTCTTAGTACAAATGTCATCATTATTCTGTCTAAATATAGTTAATATCAATTATGGCAGGTATCACAGTTACGAGTGCTGTTTGATCAATCCTGATATGGCATGCATGGATGCAGCTGTGTCTGGCAGCTAGTACAAATGTCATTATTATAATGTCTAAACATAGTTAATATCAATTATGGCAGGTATCATAGCTTTGAGTGCTGTTTGATTAAGCCTGACATGGTGTGTGTGGATGCAGCTGTGTCTGGCAGCTGTTGTATGTTGCCATTTTCATCTCAGGAAAGCTGTGGGTTGTGGCTTGTGATCGAGGTTTACTGATGCTTGTGTATTAGGAAGAGACATTGGGTGTTTTAGCCTTGATCTAGGGGAAGGTGGTGGATAAAACTGTGATTTGAGATATTTTGGCAGAGAATAGTTTGTTTATACATCTGCTGAATGAGAGGTGGGAAGGCTGGAAGAATGTGTTATCTCTTGTTGTGGCAGCTTGTTGGGATTTTTTTTTTATCTGTTTGGATTTTTTTTTTATCTGTTTGGATTTTTTTTTATCTGTTTGCTCTCCATTCTTTTCCTGGCTGCTGCCTCACTGAAAAGGAGGGAATTTAGGCTTGAAGTTGCAGTGAAGTGAAGCTTTGTTTCAGGTGCATCACAAGCCTCTGGTATGCAGTATACAGACAGACTAACAGAAACAGATGCTCCCAGGTTGCTATGGTAACAGAATCAGAGTGACGATAATGCTTAACGGCTCTGAGGAGCCTCCAAGATGATTCGCGGTAATGAAGATTTTGGTTTTAAAAAAAATAATATATATATATATATATATATATATATATATATATATATATATATATATATATATAAAATAAAGGGGCTGTTTTAAACCACATGTACACATATTGATGATCTCCCAGCACTTTGTTTAGCTCATTAAGATGATTCTTGATTAAAAATAAGTAAATAATAAGTGCAATTTTATATTTAAAATATATTTTGGTCCAAACACATTAAGGACTTACATAAGAGTGGAAGTCTGAGTTTTTGTGAAAGACTAACAGCACTTGGTCTTGTGCAGTACCCTTTGCAGTGTTCTGGGAGGTGAGTTTGTTTGGACGTGTTGGGCATATGGGGATAGCTGATTCTAGGGGTGTTTGGGGTTGCCAGGAAGTGCAAGAGAGTCATCAGATTTCCTTCATGGAAATATCTGTGGGAATGGAAGGTGTGTTGAGTGGTTCACTGGCAGAGTGGCCACTGCATGGAATGGGCTGGTAAAATGGAACAGGACAAATATTGGTTTGGATACTTTAAGAACAGCCTGGAAACACACCACATGAACTAGTGAATGGTATTCTGTCAAAACTGGATGGGCATTGTTGCCCATGCTTGAAGTACTGATATGTGTGTGTGTGTAAGGATGGAAATATACTTATAACAAATAAGAAACTAGAAGGGTCTCATCATTTAAAGTCTATGGACTGTATAAACATGCTTGGTAGGAACTAATAAGAAGAATAATCATTACAGCTTGTGGTCTCTCAAATAACTAAGCAACAGTAACACTACTGTTTTAACTTGTCATAAATGACATACACTATACTGAACATCAAGGGGAAGCGTGATGATTTTCTCATATAAGTAAATGTGCATAACAAGTCATATAATTGCTTTAACTTGAATTGTGGTTTTGTAACCCATCTTGACCATATATAATACTTAAGCTTTTACCAAGGTAGCCAATGTTTTATACATGATATCAAACTGACAAAGTTGTTCAAGGGAAACAATAGAAGCCTGAACTAGGAATGTCACAGAATGTAACAATCACATTCTGAACAAATAGTATTAATTTCACAATAATCACTTAGTTTAACCTTTGCTGATTATACAAAATAGAATTTTGCCATTTAAATCTAAAAACTTTCAGTATATGCCATGAAATGGCAATTTATGAATATGGAAAGGGAACTTGTAATCATTAATCACAATAAGTGAATTTGTTGTTTTTAACCTATAATTTCACTCATTTTATAAGAAATAACAGATATGAAAATCCTTACGTGTAGGAAATGGGGGGAAGAGGGATGCAGTGGTAATTAAAATGCACTAACTGTCATCAATGTTCACATAAAACAAACCTGATGCTTTAAGTAAGTTAGTAATAAAGTGATTACTTAAATGCTGGCAAACGAAATATAACTGCTGCTATATCCAGTAAAATACATTGTATTATAAACATTAAGTATAAATATTATTACCATCTATTTCAAGAAACTCATTTCAAAACAAATGATAATTACAAATGGAATCCTATGGAATATATGATATTAAGTAATACATTTTGAAAGACTTCATCAATAAGGGTGAATATGTTAAATAACTGTGTGCTATAATCTTTTACTGAGGTTTTATATATGATACATCCTACTTTACTATGATTGAATTGCTTGTCATCTATCTTTCATGTAAATATTAATTGCTTATACAATAAGTAGACATTTATATTGTGTTAGAATTCTACAATAGTACTACAGCTGTTCAAAATAATATAAATATTGCTTATGCTTATTACAAATATTCTCAATATGATAATTCAATTTATGGAGATCAGATGTTCTGGATTGTCAAGGTATGAGTGATAATCTGATGGACTTAGGTTTATCTACCAGATTATGAATGATTTTCATTCCATGGCTAGTGCAGGTCTTAGTTTTATTAACATTTATTAATTTAAATTTGCTATTTCACAAAAACATTTTAGTATGCCTGACCAAAACATTACTTTATTGGTAAATGCTCAACGTATAAAACTGATAATTTCCTTTAAAAGCTCAAACATATAATTTTTTAGTTATCAGAGGAAAATGTTTAGTCACAATAAAACAAAAAATACATAGTCTAAATAAGATGGATTTAACTTTATTATCTTTAAATACCAATGGCTTAGACAATCCTAGCAAGAGATCAAATCTACTGAAATATTTAAAATTGAACAAAGCACAAATTGTCTTCCTTCAAGAAACTCATTTCAAAACAAATGACAATTACAAATGGAATCCTAAGGAATATATGATATTGGCGCAATACACTTATAAGACAAAGACAAAAGGGGTAACATTTTTATGGAAAACAAATGTGATTAACCCAGAAATCATTTATAAGTATGAAGATAAAGAAGGCCTTATGGCATTAGTAATAGTTAAATATAATAACAGAATATGGACCCTAGCCAATCTATACCAGTTCCCAGGCATTGGAACAGGAACTGTTAAAACACACTTGAATTTCATTTCCAATAATTATAAAGGCAACTTAATATTAGGAGGAGATTTTAACTGTATATTTGCTATTTCTGAAACTACAAATAAAAGACCACTGTATACATCTGCTGTATCAAAAGCTTTAAACAAGTGGGCAGAATCAGTTCATCTTGTAGATACTTTCAAATTTAATGATAAATCATTGTTGTTTTTCCATCAAGATCACTGATTTGGTACCCAGACTAGAACAGATAAAATATTTGCTGCCCTTGACTTACACTCTAAAATCATTAATTTCTCAATCACTCCCTGCCCCTTTTCAAACTACAATTTATTGTTACTAAAACTTCAAAATGGGTACAAACCATTAATCTTTAACTCCAGAATTCCAGCATATGTAACTAAAATTAAAGAGTTCAAACCCTGGTTATTATCTGAATTACAGTTCTTTTTTTTAATTATACCACAAACATAAATAAAATAATGATATGCGACTCGTTAAAAGCTTACATATATGGTAAAACCATAACTTGGTATAAAAAAAAATCAGAGAATGGGATTCTGAATTATTAGATCTACAATCCAAACTTTTGTCAGTAAAAGCTGAAAAAAATCAAAATCATTTGGAGATGAAAAAGAAAGCAGAAGTATTAAACAATAAATACAATGAAATTCTAACAGATAAAACTAGTTTAGCTTTAGAAAAACTAAAAATTAATACTTAATACCTTGGCCACTTCCAAATATCTACATAATTTATCCACAAGAATCAAAATACAATGAAAAGCAGCTAATAACATTAAAAGTATCTTCCATGAAAAGAAAGGGGAAAAATGTCTCGGATGTAGGTGAGATTCTAGATGCCTATAGAAATCACTATATGGAACATTTCCAAATAGAAAATATACATATTGATCAATTAAATCTAGATGAAAAATGTTCTAATATAAAAAAAAAACTAGAAAAATTAAAACTAAATCTGCAAGCACCCATATCCTACAAAGAAATTACAGATATAATAAAAGAGGGTAAAAATAATAAAGCTGCAGGTATAGATGGCATAATTATGGAAATATATAAACTTTTTACTTCAAAGATACTATCCCTCTTCCATAAAACTCTATTAGAAATTCAGTCACAAGCTTTAATACCACCCTTTTGGCTATATTCCTTAATCACACCAATCATAAAAGAAAACAAATCCCCAAACCTCTGTACCTCATATAGACCAATATCATTATTAAATAATGACTATTAGATATTTATGACAATATTAACTAACAGAATAAAAATACCACTATCCAAAACAATAAATAATGATGAAACTGGATTTATATATCATAGACATACACATGACAATATTAAACAGATAATTTGTCTCATAGATTATGCTAATAAGAAAATAAAGAAACACTCATAATTGGCTTAGCTATAGAGAAAGCCTTTGATTCCCTAAATTGGGACTATTTATTCAAAATCCTAATGCTATTTGTATTTCCTGCATCCTTTGTTCATCTCCTAATGATATATATGTATATATATATATATATATATATATATATATATATGTATGTATATGCACACACACACACACACACACACACACACACACACACACACACATATATATATATATATATATATATATATATATATATATATATATATATATATATATGGTTCTACCTGACATAATCGAAACCCCAGAACACCGACAACGAAATTACCGACACCACATAACCGACAGTGCAAAAACACGAAACCTCACATGCCCGACAACGAAATAACCGACGGTACACAAACACGAAACCTCATACACTGCACACACCACAATAACAACAATCAACAAACAAAACACATCCCTGTCCAAAACCACACACACAATACAAGCACACCAAAATCCTACAAACCCACACTAAACCACACATACACAACTATCTACAACCCTAACCCAAACCCTAACCCTAAGGTCCGTCACTATCGCATACTCAGCTAACCTGCCTAACCTAACTCACTTAACCCACCCCTAACCCAAAGACTATCACTACCGCACACTTACCTAACCCTGTCCCTAACCCTAACTCACTTAACTCACCCCTAACCCAAACACTATCACTACCACACACTTACCTAACCCGCGCCCTAACCCTAACTCACTTAACCCGCCCCTAACCCAAAGACTATCACTACCGCACACTTACCTAACCCAGTCCCTAACCCTAACTCACTTAACCCACCCCTAACCCAAAGACTATCACTACCACACACTTACCTAACCCAGTCCCTAACCCTAACTCACTTAACTCACCCCTAACCCAAACACTATCACTACCACACACTTACCTAACCCGGCCCCTAACCTAACTCACTTAACCCGCCCCTAACCCAAAGACTATCACTACCGCACACTTACCTAACCCAGTCCCTAACCCTAACTCACTTAACCCACCCCTAACCCCACAGACCGTCAATATCCACACTTACCTTACTCGCACCCTAATATCTGTCACTACCGCATACTTACATAACCTTTTCCCATGTCAGCATCCTCGGCATCGGTGTTTTCATCCATCGCGTCGGTCTTCTGCATTGTCGATCTTCTGGTGCTCGCGATTCGCTTGTCGGTGTTTTCCGCTATCGATGATGTCAGGTAGACCCATATATATATATATATATATATATATATATATATATATATATATACAAATAATTTAGCATATGTCAAGTTAGGTCCTTTTACCTCTGAATCTATACATATAACAAAAGGCACTAAACAAGGATGTCCCATGTCACTGATTCTATTTGCTCTGGCTATTTAAATATTATCAGATTCAATTCGTAACAATTTAAAAATCAAAGGAATAGATGTTTTTGAACAATACGATTAAGAAATGCTATTTTCTGATGACATATTGCTAACATTATCTAATACAGAAGAGACATTAGAAGAATTAGATATATTAATTGACAAATTTCACATGACTTCAGGACTCCATTTCAATAAATCAAAATCAAAATTGTTATTTTTAAATAAAAAAAGAACTGCAGACTAAGGGGATCACATCATAGGGAAATAAGAATCTACCTTAAAATATCTAGGAATTGAGTTATGCAAGGATAATAATAAATTAGTCTCAAAAAAACTACAATAATATCATCAATAACATTAAAATCTCTGTGGAGAAATGGAACAAAATAATATTAACATTTGAAGATAGACTACAGTAAATAAAAATGGTTTTACTGCCCAAGATCCTATATATATATATATATATATATATATATATATATATATATATATATATATATATATTTATAGCCATGGCACTACAACTGTTACCAGAAAGGAATATACTTAAAGAAATAATTTCACGCCTAATAAAATGTTTATGGTTTCCCAAAAAAAACAGAATAGCTTTAATACATCATATCAGACCATGGAAGCAGGGAGGATTAAACCTTCCTGATACAGAAATATATATAAAAGCATCAATATCTCAAACAATCTGAGATTGGATAAGTCCAAATTACTCTGCAAACTGGAAAGAATTACTAACTGTAATATCAATAAATTAATATGATTTACAAAAAAAAAAATTCAAATAGATAAAAACAATTTGCCATGGCACATATGTATTAGTATGCAATATAATATAACCAAACCCACTAAAACTCGTATGGTTAATTATTACATTGACTCATTTAGGAAAATTATTAATGATTCCTGCGGTGGTGCAGCGGTAGCAAGAGGTTCTCCCGTTCGATTCTCAGCTAGTGTGCGGCGAGTGCCTTCTGTGTGGAGTCTGCATGTCCTCCCCGCGGGCCGAGTGGTGTTCCGAAAGACATGTGTGAATGGGAGTGCCTTCATTGAAGGTTGGGCGTCGAGCTGGCAACTCAGCACCGTGAAAATCTACTGCCAATCATTAGCGGACCGGAGTTCCGCTGTGGCGACCCCTAACCAGGAAAAGCCGAAAGACAACAACAACAACATTAATGCAAATATAGATTTAAAAATCTGGTTTGATCTTTTAACACCATTTATAGTCACAAAGAACTTTCCACATAAAATATATAGAGACATTATTAATTCATGGTAACAGAAAGGATTTGCTTGTTGGCTCCAATGTATCAAAGAACTAAAAGTTTTAGATATGCAAGAAATAAAAACAACATACAAAATTCCACAACAGGACTGGTTACCTTTACAGAGTATTCTGTCATATTTGCAAGATTTAAGTAGAATAAATAACAATTCTTCATTTATAGAATTACCTAAATTTATGAAATAGATATATGAAATCATATATAATGACTCTGACATGGGAAACAGTATTTCAAAATTTTACAAAATATTGATAAACTATAAAACAACACCCAAAACTTCATACTGGAAATATATAACAAAATGACACACAATGCAGTTAACTCAAGATATTAAAACAAATATCTTATTATTAGTAAAATATATATCCTTTACACAATACTGGAAAGTTTTTAATTGGAAATGCTTGCACAGAGCATTCTTAACACCAGACAGACTCAGTAAAATTAGTTATTCCATAAAAGGAATATGTTGGAGATGTGAGCAAGTACACAATGCAGATTGGAACCACATTTTCTTTGACTGTGTTAAAATTAAGCCATTTTGGAATGCTATTAATAACTTTCTGCAAGCTTTATTTAATGAATCATTTTATTTAACTAAAGCTCTTGCATTATTAAATGTGAAAGAAGGTCTTCATTTGAATAGGTCAAACATGCATCTAGTATGGACTATACTTGCAATTTCAAGGAAGTGTATAACAAGAAGATGGAATACAAACAGAATACCAACTTCAGAAGACTTCTACAGCCTACTGAAGACTACAGCATTATTGGAAATTAAAATTAAAGAACAAAGAATTTATCCAAAACTATTTATCAACAACCCTTGAGAAAAAGTCTTATCTAAACATACACCTGAAAACTATCTTACATTCCTCCATCTACTACAAGATGGAGACATTCAACCCAACCCAGGCCCTCTAACCTCCAACAAAACATACAAAACTCACATCAAACCCCTCTCTCCCTCATCCACTGCATCCTCTGACTTATTATCCTTAGCCCATCTCAACATACGTAGTATCTGCAACAAAATCAGTCAACTGCATGCCCTACTAGAAGTAAACAACTTTGACATCCTATGCTTATCAGAAACTTGGCTAAAGCCCTCTATTAAAGACATTGAAATTACCCCACCTGGATATAGCATTCTCAGACTTGATCGTACCTCCAAAAAAGGAGGTGGAGTAGCTATTCTATATAAAACACAACTAAAGCTTACTCTTCTGGACCTTACCCTTAACCAAAACATTAATGCCGAAATAATTGGTTCCAAAATTCAAATTAACAACACTAAATCTATAAACATCATCTGTGCATACCTCCCCCCTGGAAATAATATCCCCATCTTAGAACAACTTCTTGAACACCTCTCTATAAACCTCCCTCAAGAAACACTATTTCTTGGGGACTTTAACATCGACTGGAATTCTTGTAGCAATGCTAACCCCACCTCCCACATAAATCTTTTTGGTTTCAAACAACTAATTGACAGTCCAACTAGAATAAATAATAAAAGCAAAAAAGAAACCACCTTAGACTGGATTCTTACAAACTCCCCCCTACAAAACTACCAAACTGGCATCCTTCCAGATGATCTTAGCGATCACTCTCTTACTTATGTCATTAGGGCCAAAACTAAGCTAAACTTACCTACCTCACATAAAACAATATATTCAAAAAAACACTTTAATCCTGAAGGATTCCTAACAGAACTGTCACAATACAACTGGACCCCTCTCAAATATCTCTCACTTAACAATGCTGTTGAACACTTCAACTCAGCATTCCTGGCCATCCTGAATCAACATGCCCCAAAACGTATCATTAGAACAAAGACCAAAATAGCACCCTGGCTAACTTCTAATACCAAACAAAAAATTATACTTAGAAATAAATCGTGGAAAAAATGGCGGTCCTCCAGAAATCCAAACGATCACCAAATCTTCAAAGAACTCAGAAATAATACTAAAAAAGCTATACTTGCAGACAAAAAAAATTATTACCTTGAACTACAACAATCAACCAAAAAGAACCAAAAGGTTTTGGTCTACTATCAATAATCTTCTTACCCCAGGCAAAGTAGTTACACCAAACCCACAAAACTTAGATCCTGACAACCCCTCTTTAATAGCCAATAACTTCAACACCTTCTTTACTACTTCCATACAAAATCTAGCTAACCACTTAACCCCTGATTCTTCCCAACTGCTCTTAAATAACAGTAACAACTGCCTTCCACCCCTGCAACTTCAACCCATACCTACCTCCTACATACAATCTCTTTTACAAAAACTTAAATCTACTACACCCTCAGCTGATAACCTTCCAGCTGAATTTCTTCAAATAGCAGCCAAAGCTATCGCCTACCCTGTCACCATCCTCATAAACAGATCCATAAAAGAAAGTACTTTTCCCACAATCTGGAAAATATCTCATATCATACCCCTACACAAAGGAGGCAAATCCACAGACCTTTCAAACTTTCGTCCTATAGCACTACTATCTCCACTAGCTAAAATCATGGAAAATGCATACACAAACAACTACTTAACCATCTCCTTCAAAACAACCTACTTGCAAATACTCAACATGGATTTAGACCTTCACATAGTACTACCACTGCTCTACTTTCCTTTTCCAACACCATCAACTGTAATCGTAACAACAACAAACTAACCTCTTCTCTTTTCCTAGACCTGTCAAAAGCCTTCGACATGGTCAACCACACACTTCTACTACACATATTAAAATCCCTTGCTTTGGATACCTCCTCCTTAACCTGGTTCTCTTCTTATCTCGAAAACCAACAACAAGCAGTACTCTGGAAAAATTGTCTATCTTCCCTACTACCTATCTCTTTAGGAGTCCCACAAGGATCAATACTAGGCCCACTCTTATTCTCTATCTTTATTAATGACCTCCAAGCATCTATCCAAAACACTACATGTATACAATATGCAGATGATTCCACCATTATTTGCACAGCCTCCACTCAATCTGAACTCCACTCACTCACACAAGCTACCTTTTCTATCGTCGAACACTGGTTCTCAAAAAGATGTCTTCTCCTCAATCCCAAGAAAACAAAACTACTACTTTTCTCACCTACACACAAATCTACACAACTTAACTTCTCTATTACTGCAGGTGATAACTCCCTCATCTCCCCAGACTTATCAACTAAACTACTTGGTGTTACTATTGACAATAATCTTAGCTATGATTACCATATCAACAACACCATAAAAGCAGTTAATAAAAAAATTGGCTCACTATACAGAATCAAACCCTACCTTACACCTGAAGCACGGACCACCTTAGCACAAACACATCTCATCTCGACCCTATTGTATGCCTCCTCTATTTACACTAACCTCTCAAAAAGTAACCTGAAGAAACTTACGACATCCTACCACAATATAGCTCGCTTTGCCATAGCATCCCAGTATAGAACACACCACTGTCTAAACTTAAAACACTTACACTGGTTGGAACTTCCCAACAAGATTATATATCAACAACTCCTAATAACACATAACATATTATATCAACCATCTAAAACACCTGCTCTCACTAATCTTCTGAGCCCTTATAATAACCTGAAACAACTACGTTCTGCTGAAAAGCTTCAAGTCAACACAACTCGAATCACCAATTCCGCAGGTAACTGCCTTTTTCCCAACGCAGTAGGCAAAATATGGAATAACCTCCCCTCACACATTACCTCTATAGGCTCCTTTGATCTTTTTAAAAAACAACTCTTTGCACATCTTAAAAACTTCTGGCTCTGCTGTTGTACCAATCCCGACTGAGAAACCTAATACCTTCTACTATCATTCTTCCTCACTTCTCAACTACAATCCTTCTCTGTGTTCTCAAACATCCTAATGACTCTACAGTTTCTACTGTTCTCAAAAAAAAAAAAAAAAAAATTATATATTGTATATACACTAATATGTATGCAATGATCTGAATGGAGTGTAGTTCTAGACATAATTAATGTCTCTTGCAATACTTAAATAGTATTTTATGTGTTCTATTTTTCTTGATCTAGACTAATAACTATCCATGGTAACTTAATATCTGTTAAAGGAACTCATAGTTAATCTTCAATTTTGTATAACCTTTGTTTTAATTCTGTGGAGCTTTTCTCCCCGGGCCTCCACTGAAAATGGAAATTATCCAGCTGGACTAGCCCGGTCAACAAATGTAAAATAAAAATAAATAAATAAATAAAATTGATTGACACTATACAATAATTAATCAGACACGCTGATAATGGATTAGACATACTCATAAAGTAACTGTATACATTAATATCTGTTATAGTGTCAGACTAATGTAAATAGTATACATAGTTATTTAGGATGGTATGTATAAATACTATGGAATTCATTCAAATGTATTTGAAAAATAAAAAAAATTTTTGAGAGAAAAAAAAAAGTTCATCACTGATAACAGACTGCATGAGTGACTGGATCTCTGCAACAAAACTGAAATATGGCTGCCTGAGAGGAACTATTAAAATTAATACAATTTCCCTTATTTTCAGGAAATTTGTATATAATAAAACTTTGTTCCAATACCACAGACCTTGAAGTGAGTGGTTATTATGTAAATGGTGGTGTGACACCCCTGCAAAGTGACAGGCATAGTAATTTCCATCTCCGGTATAAGCAGTTAGTGACTAACTAGGATATGGTTTAAATCTCCTCGCAAGTAGATGGAGTCATGTCAGGTCCTGGAGAGGCTGATGCAGATATTCAGATCACAGAGATCTTGTTGCCACTGGAATTAGAGGGTGCATTGTAAAGCCCTCAATTAAAATCAAGAAAGGAGTATCATAGCAATGGCCGGTGCCATATATCAACTACAATAGCAGGCCTCTGACAAAGTCCTCGTTGATGATGGAGGCCATTATGTGTCAGTTGAATGCACAGAAATGTCAACAGAGAAATTAATGTTTCATGGTTAAGGTGTCACAGTGGCAACCAAGAAAGATTATGGACTTTACGGCAGTAGTCTGATACAATTTGATTTCTACCCCATGTCTGTGAATGGAACTAGAATCTTCCTCAGCTTCCTCATTGTTTGGGAGGGAATCAGAGAAATAGAGTATGAGGCAGGACTCCTGGGGAGTGGTCCCTGGAAACTTGCCTGTTTGCCACAGTGGGAATACTAAGGCCTCTCATACTGAGACCTGTAGCAAAGTACATCAGGGTACCCAATGTCTAGCCTTCTTCTGCAGCCTTTAGGACCTTGATGGTCTTCAAAAATTTATCAGCTGCGGAGGAAGGGGACAAATAGAAACAACAGCTTCGCCCAGAGTTGGAACAGCCTCAGTAGGAATTATGACTTCTTCAAGAGAGCGAGTGGAGAAATGCTGACACTGAGGACTATTCCAAGCCTGGAAGTGGGTTGATACCTGGGAAGCAAACTGCCTAAAATTTTTTGAGGGGATATTACCTCCTTTATGATGCTCCATTTTGCTGATATACTTATTTGTGTTTGTGTGTGTGTGTGTGTGTGTGTGTGTGTGTGTGTGTGTGTGTGTGTGTGTGTGTGTGTGTGTGTGTGCATATGTGTTTGTAAGGGCATGTGAGTCCTTTTGCATGTGTCCTTTTAGTAGCTTTCTCTAGCATATACTAACAGTTACCACAACATGCAATGTTCCAGCAATTCATATCTGGTTACCAGGATAGTACTTTCAATCTGTACTAGCTGCAAAGTTTTGTTGAATATCTAGTCCTTAGCCCCTACCAATAGTCAAATTATGTCTTCTCTGCTTTCTACTGCCTCCTAAAGAGCAAAAGCAATATACTTAGCATGTACTCCTTCCGTACACTTGCCCAAATCTTTGACAAGTCACTGTTTCAAATCATCATGTCACGAATAGAGCCAGTAGATGATATATATTCTTGTAAAGCTGTGTATTCTTTTGTTAATTATAAAAGCTCACTGGACAGAACTGGTCACTTTTTTAAGAAACTCTGCAGGTAACTGACACCATAGATAAACATAGTTTAAAATAGACTCTTGTCCTTGGAGGTCTCCATCTTCATCCTAGGATTATGAAGACTATAAAGGTGTGATGACCCACACATACACAAACACAGACACACACACACACACACACACACACACACACACACACACACACACACACACACACACACACACACACACAGGAGACTGAATGTACAGCAGCTAGATCATTATAACCACATACACAAAAATGCCCAGACACCAGACCATCCAAAAACTAATTTCTAATACTTCCTAAGGCAGTACGCACAGGAAAAATAGCCTTCTACAAGAAAGACAAAAGTTGTTCATGACCCACTTTCTTCTCATAACCAAAACATGGTTGGACGGAACACTAATCTGTTTTAATCAGTTTGTACGCTAGAGCTAATGTAGTGTAATCTGTGGGATAAATGGGAGACAAAAAAAAGGGAAATAAAAACTTGAAGGAAAATTGCAGAACTGCAAATATGTGCAGCATCTATATTTATTTATTTATTTATTGCAGTTGGTTTACCAGGATAGTCCATTGGGCCAAAATGAACCCGTTTTCAGTGGAGTCCTGGGGAGAAAAGCTCCAAACAATCAAGATTACAGTAGGTTATGAATGATAATTATACAAATGTAAAAAATATGAAAGATAATTATACAATTTAAAAAACAATTCAAGCAAACAATAACAAATAGTACACAAAAGTTACAAACTAATACAAAGTAGTGATTGAAACTAACAGATGATACAAACTAAAAAAGGAATAGTGCAAGTAAATATTTAGAAGTCATTTTGTCCTAGGATTCAAACAGTTAAATGAGCAGCATCATATAGTCATGCAAATATCATAATAATATTCATGCAGATATCATAATAATAAGAATGGATGAGTTAGGAGTAATGAAACAGAGAAATGCTGCTGTAATCAGGGGAAGTAAGGAAGATGGGAAATGCCAGTGCTAGTTATGTGGGATGGGAGTAAGAGCATTCCCAGAGGGATACTAGATGAGAATGAAGAGATTTTTTAAAAATAAAACGGTTAGAGCTGATACGAATGGATGGTGGCAGGGAATTCCAGAGGCGAGCCAGACCATAGGATAGAAGATTTTTGCCTGGGGCACGAGTTGGTTTGTACACTTCTAAAAGATTTTGATTATTAGACCTTAATACTCTACCAGGTAGGTGCATTTTAAAGGCAGTAGAAAGGGAGGGACAGAGAGAGGGGTTGAAAATCAGTTTGTGTGCAAGTGTTAGTTGAGTATAGGTGAGAAGATTTGGTAGTTCTAGCCATTTTAGTTTTTGGAGAGAGGAGCAATGGTGGGTAGAGGACTTATTGCTGGTGGCAAACTTGGCAATTTTGTTGTAGCAAGAGGAAAGTTGTGTTTTCAGAGAGGACTGCAGATTAGTCAGAAGTGGAGCTCCATAGTAAAGGGAGGGGATAAGAAAGGAAGTAGAGAGAGTAATTTTGGTGGCAGGAGTAAGGTAATGATTTTGTCGATAGAGCATACCGAGTTTTTGATGTGTTTTTTTGATATTTAGTTGTAAATGAGAGTTGAATTTGAGCTGGTTGTCAATTTGGACCCCGAGCAATTTGGTCTCTGGGACCAGTTCCAGAGGTGTGTTATTTTGACTAGTAATAGAGAAAGTGTTTATATCGAGGGAGGTGACTTTAGAGGGTGTAAAAACCATTAGTTTGGTTTTAGAGGCATTGAGTGCTAGGTGTTTTCGTTTCATCCATTGCTCAGTGGTTGAAAAAGCATCTTGAGTAAGCTTTAGAAGTGTAGGGATAGATGTGGCAGAGCAGATAATAGTTGAATCATCTGCATATTGGATGATGTTTGAGAAAGGGATAGAGTTGCGGAAGTCATTTATGAATATATTAAAGAGGAGGGGACCCAATATGGAACCTTGGGGAACTCCGGTTGGGGTATTAAGAAATGAGGAGGTGGCCTTTTTCCATTTTACTGCATAAAGTCTATGGGATAGGTAGCTGGAGAACCAATTCAAAGATGAAGGAGATAGGTTAAGTTTTGAGAGTTTAGTTAAAAGCAGGCTGTGTGAGATAGTGTCGAAGGCCTTAGAGAGGTCTAGTAATAGGGTAGAGACAAATAGACCAGAGTCCCAGGCTTTGTTAATAGTTTCAAGGAAGGAGAGGAGGGCTGTCATAGTGCTGTGATTAGGTCTGAATCCATGTTGTGTGGGAGTTAGTAGGTGATTATCTAAGAGATGTGGTAGGAGTTGAAGTTGGATACACTTTTCAAGGAGTTTAGAGATGGGAGGCAGGATAGCAATGGGGTGGAAATTAGTAACATTGTTATTGTTGCCCCCTTTATGTAATGGTATGATAAAGGCCTTTTTCCAGATTTGGGGTACTGTACTTTCTTGGATAGAGCGGTTGATTAGAATGCTAATGGGGTAGGCAATTGCTTCAGCTGCTGTGCTAAGAAAGAAAGAGGGGATATTATCAGGAGCATTAGTGCATGGCTTCAGTTTTAGAAGGAGTTTTTTGATAGTAAAAGTGGGTATAGGCTTTAGTGAGAATAATGGGGAGTGGGAAGAGGGGGTATTAGGGGGTGAAGAAGGTGAGGAAGTGAGAGTAGGAGAAGAGGAAGAGGGTAGAGAGTTAGTGGACGAGAATGAGGGAGTGGTAGCAGTGCAGGGCAGAGTATTGGTAGGGGGGGTTGGGGGTGAGTTGGAGCATGTGATATTGTTAGGGAAAGAAGAGGTTAATTTAGAGATGGATTCAATGAAAAAAGAGTTAAATTGTGTGGCTAGGTCAGTATCAGGAGCATTATGGTCTGGGGTGGGGGTGTCTGGTTTGTTGGGGTTGAGGAGGTTAGAGATACTTTTCCAGAATTTCTGAGGATTTGTTTTGTTATTGTTTTAGAGTATGGAGAAGTAATTTTGTCGATCAGAGATGATGATTTTTTTTACTTTATTTCGAAGTGTTTTGTATTCATTATGGTTGAGAGTGGTCCTATTTTTCTGGAAGTGTGTCCAGGCTTTATCTCTATGCCGCATTATTGCTAGTGTGTTATTGGTAAGCCATGAGGCAGTTTTAATTTTTATTCTCTTTGTCCTTAAGGGAGCATGAAAGTCTAGAACTTTTAAGAATGTTGAGTTGAAGTGGGCAACTGCATTATCTAGAGACAATGTTTTTAGACAGTCCCAGTTTATTGCTTTTAGGGAATTAGAAAAGGTTGATGGATTAAAGTTTTTTTGATTCCGGATAGTAATAAAATTATGGGTGTGATGTAGGAGTAAGGGGAGACGATGAGTGAAAGTGGGTAAGTGGTCACTAAGAGGATCTGGAAGAGTACCACTGTCGGAGAAATAGTGGGGATGAGAGACTAGAATCCAGTCTAGAATACTGCCAATACACAGGTTTTTTGATGGGCGTGTTATAGAGTTGATTAGCTGTGAAAAATTGTAGAGGTTGATGTTAAGTGGGTTTGTAGGAGACTGAATGGAGGCCCAGTTAATATTCATGTCTCCTAAGATTATTGTTTCATTGCTAATGTTGTTGGAGAGCCAGGAGAGGATGTCTTCGAGTGTAGAAATATTGTCCCCTGGGGGGATGTAGAGGGAAGCTATACATATGTGCTTGTGTTTGTTGACTTGAAGTAGTGTTAGGAGTAGTTCAGCATTGTTAAATTGAGGAGTAGGTTTGTTATAAGGAGTAACAGACAAGGAGGATGAGTATAGGAGACTATAAGATTCATAACTTTTTTTGTATAACAATAAAAATAAAAAAAATGATAACTTATAACACATTGCATTATAAAACTATACAAGTATGGAAGAACGCAGATATTCAAAATAAAAACTGTACAAAATAATAGTGTCCAAAACTATAAGAAAGAGCGTCAGAATTCAAAAGTCACATAACAGTATCATGCCAAAGTGTCAAGTGACATTTCCCTTACTGCAAGTGTCAGAGAATTCTGGCCTCTGTAGGCAAGTTGCAGGTTGGCATTTACAGACTTGCAAATATTACCTAAGAGCTTAAGAACAGAAGTAAGGATCTGGCACCAACATATGTTCAGGATATTTAGCCAATGAATGGAGAGAGCAGTCTGAGTTGGGGAATTTCCAAATAGTGCACCATTATCTTCCACATAGATATAATTTAAGTTAATTAACCTTACCCACATTTAATGTTAACATGCAATGTACAAACCAGCTCTAGTTCATAGGTTCATAGGTTGGTACTAGGCTATCAGCCCTAGGGCCTATACAAGCCTAGCCATAACAATTCCCTGGATATTTCTTCCCACAATATTTACTTCCCTACCCCTGTCTAGCAGGGTCACTGACATGATCCCCGGGGTGAATTTCCTATCTCCCATCCAATCATCAAGGTTCCTTTTGAAGGGGGCAAAAAGGCCCTCTGCTTGACATGTATGGGCAGTCTTTTCCAGAGTCTGGGGAATCTCTGGGACAGGAACCAATCCCTCCAGCATGTTTTATTCATTGTGATGACCAGTTTAGATCCCTGGAGCGTGTGGCTCTGAGGGATTGGGATTTCTTTATGTGTAGCATGTCCAACAGCTCTGGGTTTGACATGGCCTTGTATGTTAAGCAGAGATTGCCTCTGAGTAGAGGATATGCGACAGAGTATAGCTGGAGTTTTTTTAGATGGTCAGCATAGGGCATCTGCTTTAGGCCTGTGATTCTTTTAGTGAGGTATTTCTGTGGCCTTTCCAGTTGTTGCAGATGTCTTGAGAGGTACATACCAAATAGGGCGTTGTATTCTATAATGGGTCTAATGAGGGATGAGTACAGTGGGACAATGGCCTCCTTTTTTCTAGATGAAAAGCCCTTAGTGATGAGGTGTGCCACATAGAAGGATGTCCTGACTGTTGTGGTGATGTGGTTATCGAAGGTGAGACCACTGTCCACCTGTGTCCCTAAATATCTTATCACACTTTCGGTGTTCAGTGTACTGTCATCTATGTGGTAATTCATGGGTACATGTTTTTTCCCAAAGGGGATAACAATACATTTCTTGGCATTGAGCTTGAGCCCATGGCTCTGGCACCAAGCATCTCTTTCTGTAAGGCCCTTTTGAAGAACAGCCACATCATTTGGGGATTCAATAATGGCTCCCAATTTGCAGTCATCTGTGAACTTTGTTAGCCAGAGTCCCTTAGTGTTGGCCTGTACCTCAGAGAAGTAGATGCCAAACAAGAGCAGTCCCAGGACTGAACCCTGAGGTACTCCACTTATCACTTGTCTGGAGATGGATTTGGAGTCAGCTACTTTTACAGTGTGAGTTCTGTCAGTAAGCCAGTTGGCAACCCATCGAGTGACGTAGGGATTAATGCCCAGCTTAGTAAGTTTATCTATGATTCCAGAGTGGGGATGGTGTAAAAGGCCTTGGCAAGGTCCAGATAGGCTCTGTGGACTGCCTTACTCTCATCCAACGCTCTGGAGACTGATTCAAAGAAGTCAGTCAGGTTCAGGAGACAAGATCGGCCTTTCATGAACCCAAACTGGGTGGGGTCCAGTGTTTGAAGGTTGCCAATGTCTTTGTTTATAAGTTCTATGATAATACATTCCATGGCCTTGCAGATCAGACTCGTCAGACTGATGGGATGGTAGTTCCCAGGATCCAAGGTAGATCCCCCCTTGTGGAGTGGGATAACTGTAGCTGTGCGTCACTCAGTGAGCACGGAGCCTGAGGTGAGGCTATTATTAAACATGACACTTAGGTGAGGTGCCAGTTAATTTTGTAGTTCATGTAGTACACAGCCTGGGATGTTGTCTGGTCCCATGAATCCTGTATTTTAACTTTGAAGAGTGCAGTTTTACCTGTGTGGCCATTATTACCAGAATTTGGTGGTCTTTTGGTATTGAGATGGGCCCTTTTAGGAGATGAGAGGGGGTGAAGTTGGCACTGAATCGATCTGACAAGATATTGGCAATATCTTTGGGATCATTACATTTAATGCCATTCTGTTGTAGCACAGAGAAGATCTGAGCATTGCCATTTAGATTCTTGACATAGCTATATAATGCCTTGTGGTTGTCTTTGGAATCTTTGGCAATTTTTATTTTTGTAACTAGCTTTGGAGGATTTTATGAGGGATCCCAGCTTCTTACTGAGGCTGGTAAGAAAGTTGTTTGCATCCTGGGATTTTCCTCTTTTTTGCAACAGTTTCTTCCTTTTGTTGTCAAGTTTGTTTATGGCAGGTGGACCACCATATTGGCTTCCTTTTTTTGGAGGAGAGTGTCTTGGTTCTATTTGGGATGGCACGATTCATGCACGAGTGGATGTGCTCGTAAAGTGCCTTAGTGTAGAATTCAGCAGTCAAACTTTCAGTTCCCGTCTGCATGGGTGTCATAAAGTTTGTCACTTCTGACTTGAGTAGCATGAAGTTGGCCTTGGAGAAGTTTTTTTACGGAGGTTTCCTTACTGGGGTGGGGGGGTGGGGAGGGATGTGGATGTCAAGGGTGATTAGCTTATGGTCAGACCTGACCAACAAGGGAGTGACCATAGGTATGGAGCATCGATTTCCCATGTTGGTAATGACCAGGTCTAGTATATTGGAGCCTCTGGTGGGACTATGGATTAGTTGATCCAGGGCATTGGAATTTATGAATTCCAAGAACCGTTAGGCAAAGGTGTTGGTACATGAGTAATTTTCCAAGTTAATGGCAGGGTAGTTGAAATCACCTAGTATTAGGGTGTTTGGTTGTATCTTAATATTTTCCAGTATGTTTAGAAAGGTGTAGTGAGAATCTTGGGGCATGGTGGGGGATCTGTAACAAGCTACAATTTGGATTGTAGTCTTACCTAGTGTTAGTTGCACCTGGAGAATTTCAGATGCATTGTGTTGGGCAACTAGTCTGATGGTGTGAATATCCTTGGTGAATATGGACATTCCTTCACCTTTAATGTTTTGGTCCTGGTTTGGTGGCCAAAAAGTGTGGTAAGAGTTGTAGCCTGGTATTGCAGAGGTGCTCTCTGGAGCCTTGAACAAGGTCTCAGTTACTGTACAGATATCGATTCTCTCCATTTTTAGGAGTGTCTCGAGTGAGTGCATTTTGAGGTTTAGACTTCTAGCATTGAGTAGCATTACCTTCAGATTTTGCATGCTTGTACATGTTACAGTGGTGGTTTTGTCCTTTGAACTTTGCCTAAAAAAGGCACTACAGGTGTGGCAAGAGCCTTAGCCAGTAACCTGAATCCCAGGGGCGACAGGTGCAGACCACCTCTGGCAAAGCATAGTGGTCTATCGATCATGTCGTCCCAGGTAGACAGATACTGGATCCCCTTTGAATGACACCAGAAGCTTAGCCAATTGTTGAAGTCAATCATTGTGTCCTTATACTGTGGTATCATTCTGGGTGAAGGCAGGATTCCACTCAGGGCTAGGGTCATACCTGCCTGGGCCACATGATCCAAGAGCTCTTCCATGTCTCTTTTCCTGTAGTCCAGGGAGGTATGTCTCAAGTCATTCACTCCAACATGGACAATATAATAATATTAATAATTAATAATTAAATCCAGTAACAGACAGATAGTACAGTGTCATCAGAGTAAATTATGTGAAGAAACAGAGGGAGGGTATAGCCTTTGGAATATAAATAAAGAAAATGAATAATTATGTAACCAGTATATAGGCTTCTAGAAAGTCTTCTATAGCCAGTGGCAGTTCCAGATGTGCCAAAATGATATGTACCATGTAATGACAACCAATATGTTACAAAAACTATACCAAGAAATGTCCACTTTGGATTCTTACAGGACATGGTTTAGAAGTTCATATCCTTTTATTGTGATTAACAATATAATGTGACTTTGTGATTTACTTTCAGTTTTAGTTACAGTGTCTTTGCCATCAGTTATTGTTTTTGAAGTGCTGTTTAGCAGGAAAGCTCACTACTTCAGATTATGAAAAAGAGTTACGTGACAATAAGTCAGGTCATTTGTCTTAGCAATGACTCTATTCTTAGTCTCGCTAGGTGGTTCTAAGAATATCAGCAAAAAACTGAAGGACAAGAAAATATAGCTCATTCTTCCTTTAATTCTCCTGGGCATATTTTTGCAGGTTAGCACTACACTGAAAATAAAAACAGATACAGCATACTTTATTGGTTCTGTATTAAATTAGCCTTATTAGCAATAATGTGAATGTTTAATAATTCTGGCTAACATAAGCATGGTTACTTTTGAAAACGTTATCTGGCCTCACAAAGATCCAATATTTGAGTACATCAGTTTTTTATATGAAGTGATCCTGCTTCTCTGTGTATACGAAGTCATAGCTGTGAAAATGCTTTCCTTTTTTTTTGGACTTGTAGCAGCTAAATGGCAACCAAACAGAAATTTGGCATATTTTGAACTTTCCTGCATTAGTGATGCATTTGTATCAATATAAGTTGTTATTATTTACTAATTTGTTATACTCCAAAATGGTCTGAAATGGGGCTGTCATGCTGCATGATTTTCTCTTTTACAGTCAAGGCTATATTGCCTCTCTGATGTCATTTTATATGGACAGAGAGAGACAACCCTATGATGAGAGGATCACTACTGTAGTTCTCTCTCGTTCTAGCTCTCTCTCACTCTCTTTCTCCCTCTCTCTCCCCCAGTTTTTTTTTTCAGCATTGGACTGTCTTTTTTATTACTATGCTTTGTTTTTTTTATTAGTGGTCAGCATTTTAAGGAACTTTTAAAAATAAGACGTGAAAAAGCAGCTGAGTTAGTCGCTCTTTTAAAACTAATGACTATATTTCACTGTCCAAGTGTGAGAAATACAATGTGATTGATAGGTTTTACTAAAAATTAGTTGACTTTTGTAATACAGAGAATTATGATTGGGTTTCTGATTGTAACTGATCTATTATGTGTCTGAGACATAGAAACCAAGAAACTCACCTCAAGAGCAAAGCTCAAGAGATGAATATTAGCATCCGTTTGAAGAACACATAATATAGGATTGTGATCAGTGATATCTGATTTTAATTGATGGAGCTTCCACTGCTGTCTGCATTAGCAGTTAAAAAAGTGTAGGGGAGCAAAGTGTTTACAGAATTTCAAAGCATTTGAAAGCTGATAAAACTCTTTATTGCTGTCGAACAGGCAGCAAGGAGAAATAGTGTCCATCTGATGAACAAAGAGCTGCTAGACACTTCATTCCGCTACACTTTTTATTTATAAGTGTGATAGAGTGATGTTCTAAAGCTTTTAATAGCTACTTTACCATCTGTCACTGTTCTTTGCTGGCCAACAATATCCCTCATTCATCCATAGCGTGGGACCTGATCACACCATTTCTTAGTGGTGTTTAACATCATTGTCTTTTTTCCCAGTACTGGATCATAATTTTGACAGTTCATGTACTACACTGTAGTTAGAATTAATGTTTTTCATGTTAATTATCCCTCCTCCAACTCACTGATCTGTTTCATCTAAAGGCAGCATATAATGCAAAAATGCTGTGATAAACACCATAAGAACATGACATGCACCTTTAACAAACCGGTAAAAAATAAAACTGCCAAAAGTACTGAAAATATGACCACCGGCTGCAGGACAGTTCCAGAAAAACAAAAATTTAATCCACAAAAACAGTGCAAAACAATAAAGTAAGTGTTTCCATCTTGCTTCTATGCAAGACTTCTTCAGACAACTAGAACTTGTGGAAAATACATCTATTTAAAGTGTCACATACTCCAATCAATTAACTTCGAAAATCAAAAGCAGCAAAATATTTAAAAAGCATTTGAATATAAATACTAAATAAATAAATATGTGATAAATATGCTGTAAAAGTACAAAAACAGCAATAAAACTGACCAGGTGTTCTTCTTCTGGCTATTCCCAGTTAGGGGTCGCCACAACAGATCATCTGTCCACTCATGATTGGCAGTGGAGTTTTACGGTGTCGAGTTGCCAGCCCGGTGCCCAAACTTCCACAGAAGGCACACACACACACACTCACACCTAGGGCCAGATTAGAGTGTCCAATCCACCTACTGCATGTCTTTGGGATGTGGGAGGAAACCGGAGCACCCAGAGGAAACCCACGAGACCACAGGGAGGACATGCAGACTCCACACAGAAGGCTCACCAGCTGAGAATTGAACCAGAGAACCTCATGCTGTGAGACGACAATGCTAACCGCTGCACCACCGTGGCCGCCCTAAAACTGACCAGGTGTTAACATACTAAAAATGACCTTGCAAAGATGTAGAAGTTTTAAAATGCTATACAAGTTAATGTTTAAAATGCCAACCTGCTAGGAGCCTAAACCTAATAGTAACTAAGCTGTCAAGTGAATATCAATGTTAAAAATTACAAAAAATTAATAAGCATGTATATAAGAACATAAAAACATATATACAAATGAACACGAAAAAATATTTCCACTACATCCTGGAATTCGTGAAGTGAAAGGTGTTTTTTTAAAAATTATTAGGAAAAATATAAACAGGTTATGATGAATCACCTCTGCAAACTCTTCAACTTTAATACACATGCCAAAGAACACAAATCATTTAATCCTGGTAAATTATAGTCATTAAATTGTATTTGCCATAATAATGCACAGATTTCTAGCTTTAGAGAAAGGGGGCCTCCTCTGGGGTCTTGGTTTATTTGGTCTATAACCCTAAACTTAAAACTGTGCTGAGGGTGTTCATGCGCATGCTTAGCCAGTGCGTTCTCCAGTTTCAACTTCTTAATACTATAAACGTGTTCATAAACTCTTTCCTTGAATCTATGATCGGTCTTACCAACATAGAAACAAGGGCAGAGACAGAAAGTGGCCAAACAGACCACCCCGTTAGTGGTGCAGTTAAATCTTCTATTGATGTTTTGCTTCCTGCCCTTGATGGTAAAATTGTTACATTGTTACCAACCTCCATAAATCTGCATTGGGAGCAACTCCTGCATTTATACATGCCTGGAGCTCTCACAACTAGGCTCTTACCCTTCTCCAATAGACTTTTAAGGTTCAACCCTCTTCTATAGACTATTTTAGGTCTTGACTCGAGGGTGGTATTAAGGTCTGTATCTGAGCTAAGTAAGGACCAATTTTTATACAAAATTTGTCTCACTGCATTAGCGTCAGTACTAAATGATGGGGTAAATGTCACCTTAAGTGAATTTACTCCATTAGCTTCAATGTGTTCGAGAAAGGACATCGAGGTGTTGTGAGGTTAAATCTGGGGATGTCATCATTTTCGGCATCAAACATTATGAACACATTGTCCAAATATCTAGTGTAGTAGTAGATGTTAACCCCAAACTCATTGTTGTTGTTAAACACTGAGTGTTGCTCCCAATGGGCCATCATGAGGTTGGCAAAGCTAGCCCCACAAGGAGAACCCATTGCAACACCCGTCTTTTGTAAAAAGTACCTCCCTTCAAACATAAAGTTATTGTTGGTCAGGATTAAATCCAAAAAAATTTTGAAAAAGTTCAATTTCTCTTGCTGTACTACCCCTATCTAACATAAAATTGGAAACCCATTCAATTCCTGTATCCACAGGTATAACAGTATAAAGGTCCTTAACATCAATGGTCAGGAAAACAATGTGGTCTTTGTATTCAAGGCCATTAATGTTTAAGAAGGACCAGGAATCTTTGCAAATATGGTCCACCTGTTCTACTAATTTCTTCAAGATTGAATTAACATACTTAGCAATGGGATACGTGATGGAATTTCTTCCATTCACAATGGGTCTGAGGGGTGGATCCTCTAAATTATTGTGAACTTTAGGGATTCCAAAAATGATGGGTGTCAATGGGGCCAAGCAAGACAAATAATTATACAAGTCCAAAGAAATTCTTGATTCTATAAACAAATCATGTAAACAAACCCTCACTTTCTGCTGTGCTTTGTTCATTTCATTCATTGAGGCTAACATATAATTATCTGTATTTAACAATTTCAGCATACGATCTCTATAATAAAAACTCATCGAAAAACACAAGGCCACCTCCTTTATCTGGTTTAACTATCCTATCATTCTGAAAATGCAAGGAATTCAACCTGTCCCAGTTGTGTTCATTGAAATTCAATAATTTACTAGAAGGTACATATCTACTGTTATCTAAAATGTCACGTAAATCAAGTTCACAAACATGTTCAAAAGTTCATAGGTTCATAGGGTCATACTAGGCTATCTGCCCTAGGGCATTTATAAGCCTAGCCAGAGTGTGTTTGGCTTTCGCCACCCATTTTAAATTAATTTTGCTATGCCTTTTTTTGAGGTTAGTATACTGTGCCTCTGTCTAACAGTGACACAGAAGTGATAGCCGGGGTAAACCTACGATCTCCCATCCACTCATCAAGATTCCTCTTGAAGAGAGAGTCAATGTGGGACTCTGCCTAACCTGGACTGGGATTTTATTCCAGAGTGAAGGGAGCCTCTGGATTATGAATCTGTCCCTCCAGCATGTCCTATTTATTTCAGTGCTGAGGTTCAAGTCTCTCGAGCGCATAGCTCGATGGGATTTGGATTTTCTGAGGTGCAGCATGTCCATTAATTCCGGGTTGGACATGGCTTTATACGTCAGGCACAGATCGCCTCTGAACAGGCGATATGCCACTGAGTAGAGCTGGAGTTTCTTTAACCGGGCAGCATATGGCATCTGTTTGAGCCCTTTGATCCTCTTGGTGAGGTACTTTTGAGGTCTTTCCAGTTGCTGCAGGTGTCTGTTAAGGTACATCCCAAAAGGGGCATTGTACTCAATTATGGGCCTGATGAGGGATGAGTAAAGAGGTACGATGACCTCCCGTGATCTAGATGTGAATCCCTTCATGATTAGGTGGGCTATATAAAATGTTTTTCTAACCACTTTGGCCACGTGGTTGTCAAATGAGAGATTGCTATCAACTTGGGTCCCCAGGTCCCTAATGACTTCTTCTGTACTTAATGGATTACCACCTATGTGGTAATTTGTGGGCACTTTGTTTTTGCCAAAGGGATGACTATACACTTTTTGGCGTTTAGCTTGAGGCCATGGCTCTGGCACCAGTTGTCTGTTTCTATGAGGCCCTTTTGGAGGATGCTTGTGTCGGCTGGAGAGTTGATTATGGCACCCAGTTTGCAGTCATCTGTGAACTTGGTCAGCCACAGTCCTTCCGTGTTGGCCTGTACCGCCGAGAAATATATACTGAACAAGAGAGGTCCCAGGACTGAGCCTTGTGGGATGCCACTTGTAACTGGTTTGGAGTCTGACATGGCTCCAGCAATTCTAACCATGTGGGTTCTGTCCTTGAGCCAGTTTGCAACCCATCTAGTGACATAGGGGTTTATATTTAAGCTGGTGAGCTTATCTATAATGCCCGAGTGGGGTATTGTATCGAAGGCTTTTGCGAGGTCCAGGTAGGCTGTGTGGACCACCTTCCTCTCATCAATGGCCTTGGTGACTTTTTCAAAGAAATCGACCAGGTTTAAGAGGCAGGATCTGCCATTAACAAAGCCAAAGTGGGAAGGATCCAGTGTCTGTAGGTCCTCAATATCTTTATTTATGAGGTCCATGATGATCCTTTCCATAGCTTTGCAGACCAAGCTAGTCAGGCTTATGGGGCGATAGTTTCCAGGATCCGTTGAGGTACCACCTTTGTGGAGAGGGACCACTGTTGCTGTACGCCACTCTTTGGGTACATATCCTGTAGTAAGGCTAAGATTGAACAGTAGTTTTATGTTTGGGTTTAGCTCTTCTTGGAGTTCATGTAGGACGCAGCCCGGGACACCATCTGGTCCCATTGATGCTGTGTTTTTTGCTTTGGAGAGGGTGGCTCTTACCTGAGCATCTGAGATGTCAGGGGGGGCAGCACTCTGTTGGGATAGATATTTGCCCTTTTGGTGGGGAGAGGGGGGAGAAGTTTGCACTGAACCTGTCAGCTAGGATGTTGGCAATGTCTGTGGGCTCGGTGTATTTTTTGTCATTTTGGACTAATTCTGATCATACTCCCCCTCCTTTTGTGGTTCGGTCCAAGTTTTGGAGCCGAAAAGCATGGCATGAGGTATAACCTGGTAGTGCTGGGGTGCTCTCGGGAGCCTTGAACCAGGTTTCTGTTACTGCACAGATATCGATGTTCTCCATGCTAAGGAGAGTTTCTAGTGCATGCATCTTGAGGTTTAGACTTCTGGCATTGAGTAGCATTACTCTTAGTTTCTTATCCCTTGTGATACCTATGGAGGTGGGTTTGTCTTTTGAGCCTTGCCTAAAAAAGTTAGCAAGGCAGGGGGTAAAGGTGGGTTAAAAACACTAGGTACTCTACATTCCTTGTTTACCATAGGTTGATTCTTAAACATATTCTCTAAATTTAATTTACGTGTAAAAAATTTTAAATCAATGATCGTCCTAGCTAGATTTGACCTCTGATCAGGGACAAACGTCAAACCTTTGGCAAGAAGGGCAGCCAAAGGTGTGTTCACTGCCATACTAGAATAGTTGAAAATTTTAAAGTCATGGTCAGTGTTGAACACAATACTTTGTGTGCTGGCTGGTATTAATTCTGCCAGAAGCACCAGCTAGATTGTGACTAGCCAGAACAGTAACTACCTCTGGGTAGACCAATTCACCCTCGGACCCTTCACATTCACTGGTCTCGGGTTGTTGGTCGAGTTGGTTTGGAAATGGCCTCGGCTGTGAAAATTTTGAGAATTGTTCTCATGATGTTGGGGGTTGTTAACAGCAATAGGTTCCTCATTAGGGGAAATAAAATCCCGGTTGTTGTTCCCTTGATTGGTGGTGGTAACAGAACTCCTGGACGTGTTCTTATTACGATTGTTGTTTCTTAATCGGCTGTTCCAACTAGAGCTCTCAGGTTGTTGCTCCCATGACTCACTGGTAACTTTGACATAGCTACATCCTGGGGACTGAATGTGTGGTCTGCCGGGACATTAATTAAGCTCAATACCATGAGAGTGAGCAGAAGGGTTAAGCAGGTGTTGGTTTGGGGTAAGCCGATCCCTTATTATAGTTATTGTTATCCCTTTCCAATTTTTTGTTTTTTGCAGCTTTTAACTTAGATATTTGTCCATTAATGCTTGAAAAAATTTGGTCATATTCATACTTACAGCTATTAAAATCCGGGTCCCTTTTAATGCCTTGATCTAATAGCTCTATCTCTTCATTCAGTTCCTCTATGATATCTGAATAATGCTTATTGTATAGCTCTATCAGTTCCATGCCATGCTTGTCAAACAGGCATAAAAGTTCATGATAAAACACAGAATTGCCTACCAGACCTATTGGAAAATGCTAGGATCTCAACCCTTTAGGTACCTGGTGTCTCTGTAAACATTCCTTAAAGTAGGCAATCTCAAGCTGCAATTTTTAACCTTTAAGAAGCTTGTTGTCAAACATTTTTAATTTGTCTACAATGTTGAAGTTAGCCATATCACCAGGCTGGTTATTCTTTGAGCAGGAACTGTTACTGCTCAATATAACAGGCTCGTTCAGCCAATGTTTAAGATCAGTACCAACAAAAGTATTCAAAGCAAAATCTGATTGGGGAACTCTTATGTCAACATGGGTTCCTGAATGGTTGCTAGAATTTACATTAGCAGAGGTAACAAGAGCAGAAATAGGTTTGTTTTTCTGGAACTGTCCTGCAGCCAGTGGTCATGCTTTCAGTACTTTTAACATGACATGCACCTTTATAGAAAATGCAATGTAGACAAACTGCTAAATGAAATACTAACAGAAGATAAGGACAGTAAGATGAAAACAGTCTTCCTTCGATATGCACTCTTAGGGTTTGATTAAAGGGAAAGTCAATTAATTTGAGATAACAAAGTAAAATAAACTAATGTGTGAGTAGACCCTTCATGCTTAGTTATATCTGAAAACTGTGCTGCAGCCCTTGTTTTTGCAGCTCCAGGCTGCAATATTAATCACGGAGTGATGCTTATAATCTGTGATAAAGTACATTTAATTACCCATGTGCAAGAGACATTTTAATATTTGCCTTGTTATAATCAATCACCTAAACCTATTTGTCTTGTTATAATCAATCACCTAAACCTAATTACGCTGCACATCCTTGTTGACATGTTGTGAAAGTGGAAAGACAATTCAAGAGTTTACAAATAGATAAGCAGTAACATTTAAACATCCAACAAATATTATAATTATTACATTATTTTTTTTGCATGTGTCACTTTTAGTGATGTAATACAGGCAAGAGAAATCATTTTTTGGGAAAGAAAAACTAGACATTTGGATGAAAGTCCATTTTAAAAGCAAGCTTTCTAAGTCTATATGTCATCTGTCTTGGAGTAACATGTCTGCAGGTTTCATCTAACACCAGACACTACATTGCAGCGCAAGTTTTTTGAAGTCTTATCATTTAAGATGGCATGGAGAGACGCCTCCTGAAGTATGCATCAGTTCCAAATCCTTGTTCTGCTAATTTTGACAGAAAAGACTGCATCCTGTATGCTGGTAGATATCTCTGTCTAGGTCAGATCAGCCGCTGAACCATTAGATTTGAATTTGGCTTTGTATGTGTTTCCTCTACCGGTACAGATATTTTACTGTGGCTTTTTTCGGGGTTCATTCTGCCCTTTTTCTTTTCTTATTTTAACTAAATTTCTCTGAATTACTTTCTGATTACAAGTCTTAGTAAGAAGAAAAAAAGTAGAACTTTTTCTTTTTCTTTGCATTATTTTCCCAGTCATGCAATTGTTTTAGTGGCTGTTAGACATGACCATCCATTGCTGGGATAGTTATTGTGGCTGAAGTGGCTACAGATACATTTCTCCAGTGGTTCCATCACTTTTTGAAGACTTGGCAGTTTAGTTCACACATTGTGGGGTTTTGCCACTTTTATTTTACAACATTGCTTACGAGACATTAAGCACTCAATCCGGCGTAAATGATTTATTATGTTTTATGTGGGAGATCAAAAAGACACACAATTAGGGGAAAGACAGCCTTCTCCAACTTTCTGATCTCTATATAAGAATATTTGCCTGATTGTAGTATGAATCCACCAATTAAACAGATTCAGTGTGTCAGTTCAGCTGTCATTCTAAGTGCTGGAACAAAATAGAAACTAGAAACATAGCATATGACAGATTCGACTAGCTTCATGAATACTTGTGTATAATTATACAGTAATTAATATAAATAATACTTCATGTGAACAAAATCCTCCCCTTCATCAAGAAGTTTTATACTCAATCAATTTTATACTCAGTCAAATTTCAAGTTAAGTCAGTTGCTTCAACAGTTATTGCTAGAATAATATCCAGTCCAGTATATTATACATTCAATTTAATAGTCTTTGAACATCATAAATACTATTTAAAATTTTCACTGTACAAATTATACCTCTATCTCACCTGAACTCACTAATGCGCTAGTTAGTTGCATTTTATTGCTAACACTGTGTGATTTTTTTTCCTTGTACATATTGCTTCACAAGCTTGCACCATAACTTATTAGATTTAATCACTTTATCTATCTGCTAAGCATTTTTCTAGTTCTTTGCATAACCAGTAATATGTATGCAAGCATATAGCATAATAATCATATATGTTTCTTACATAAACAGTAAGATAAGGATTGCTTATCTTCAAAGGTTTCTGAGTGACCCCTGTTTCTATTATATTCAGACCCTTTGTGGAATGTATATTGTCACTGCTCTTCATATAATGGACATTTTAAGAAAACATGAGTGAGATATTCACATGAACAAATGTCTGTACTTTTTCACCACTTTTACTATTTTCCCATACATTTCTTTCTCGAATCTTATCTTAATTCTCTTTCCTTTAACACAGTGACACTTAGGTGGCATGGATGATATTTAAACTCTACACCTACCTCCAAAATGTCATAGATAGATGACACCACTGCTACAAATATGAAGGTGGATATCACTAAGGGAGTTGAATTCCACTGCTAGCAAATGGCTGTCAAGAAAGGTCACAAATGGGTACCAGAGGGATGGCCCTCTCAAATCATGCCACTGGTATCCAGCAGGTTAAAATGAAAGAAAATAAATAGAGGTTCTAAGTCTAACAGATAACCATCAAAATGCAACCAGGCTCAAAGGGCATAAACAGAATACTCAATGTTGTCCTGGGTATGGGTTTCCAACATCCACACCAAAAAAAGACTGCACATGGGTTACCTGTAGAACTGAGTCTTTGGCATAGGATCCGGGTCTTTTTCACATCTCACTGAACCACAGTGTCTTCCACTGCCCTTTATCCATGTTAACTACCTTTCAAACAAGTTATGATTTTGACACACACACACACACACACACACACACACACACACACACACACACACACACACACACACACACACACACACACACACACAATTACCAGAGAAAGATGGCAGAAGTCTTCAATTCTCCCCAGCTTTCTTCCCGGGACAGTAGTACTGACACTACTCCAGACAGGGCTAAAGCCTCCACAACTACCTGTTCCTGTTGATTTAGTCAAATATAAAATTAAGTATATTAATGTTTTCACTGGTAGTAGGCCCAGACAATCTAGCTAAGTAAAGATGGTAGCCACAGCTTGTTAACCTACAGTGATAAATTATAACTATCATCTCAAGATAATAAACAATAATATATATATATATATATATATATATATATATATATATATATATATATATATATGTGTGTGTGTGTGTGTGTAAAATACGGCACAAGAGCTTAAAGTGAATAAATAAACTTTAGTTAACAAGAAGACAAACATGCAGAGGAATAAGAAAGTGCACAGAGAAAATCAAAATAGCATTCAACTATACTGAACAGGCTGTATATAAAAATCTGATTTACATATGATTAAATATTCTAGTTATCTCCTATTAAAAAGTACTGCACATAACTACTTCTCCTAAGTCAGAAAAATAAAAGGTACCTCGGGATATGAGAGGAGGAGATTGGGAAACTGCTCTTAATATCAAAGAATTGATGTGGCAGCTGAAATTAAATGCAACAAAGTGTCCAGGATTGAATGATGGGGTTAGTTTAACTAGTATCCTTAAAGCTAAAAGCAACAAGTTATAAGAGGATTTTTACTACTATTCTCTAGTCCCACAAATTGAGCAGGACAAATTAAATAGTATTTTTAAAGATTTATCTTATTTTAACATGTGATTTTAATGGTTAGCATATTTGCACATTATACACTAAATATTTTTTAGTGTATTTTTTGTATGGGACTTTTTTCTTTTAATTATATATATATAAAATTATTAAATTATTCCCATGCAGGATGCATATTTTATTCATTTAGCAAGATACATATAGTAACTTGAGTTATATACATCATATTTATATCATTTCTGTGTTTGTTTAAAAACTGATGTTTGGGAGTACCTAGTAGTTATTGCATTTTTGCACAACAGAGGGGCATTATGATATGAACTGGCTGCTCATTTTTAAATTTGTTATTAGCAACGTAATTTAATTTTTATATTTTACAACTTTTTCTTTTATTAGTGCTAATTTAGAAATAATAAGAAACAATATTTCATGGTGAAAGATTTTAAATGTGATTTTAAATGTTATTTAACGCATTCATTGCTGATAATGGTCCCATACAATGCAATGGGACCTTTAAAAACTGTGTGTTAATCTATCTTAATCACTTAATTAATTCTAAACAATTATTTAATTTTGTGGTTGTTTAAACGATATAAAAGCACTGCCCTGCAAAGAAATTGTTACAAAGCGCTTGTGTTTGATGTTTGCTGTTATTTGCTGTTTGGATTAAAGACGTTTTACGGAAGATTTCCTTGGCTTGCTATTTTGGCTTTACCTAATTTTTTGAAGCTAACATCACAGCTTTTGTCATTTCAACTATTGGATTTTACTGCCAGCAGAACGAAGGGTTTTTGGTCATCCGTACTGTTTTTTACTTGTTTATTTTCTGCTCTTTCACTAGTCAGTTTGATTGATGGCGGAAGACCTATCCTCTCCTGTTTTTGCTGACACACCCCTTTTGCTTTTGAAGGAACCGGATGACACGCCGGTAACAAGGAAAGAGCTAAACCAGGTTTTGGCTCTTTTGACTCAGCTAAATAATACTTTGATGAACGCTAATGGTTCCAACAGCTGTAATCAGCAGCATGGTAAAGACCAACACGATATCCAGAAATCCGGTTATTGTGGACCATCCTTCGGTTACTCCTTCTGGCAATACAGTGACTAGTAGAAATGACTCTTCTTTTTATTTGGACAACAATTTTAACTTTAAAGCGTGGACTGAGCAGCAGCCCCGCTTTAAAACAGGTACTTTTAATGTTCAATTTGAGCATTTAGAAAACAAATTTGAAATCTTTAAAAATAAGTTATATTTCTCAACTTGAAATAAATTATTTAAGTGAATGCATAAAGAAAGGGTTGCATTGTTTAAATACTGGTTCTACTTTACACTCCCAATTAACTGAGTTGTTCAATAAAACCGGCATAGAAATGTTAAAATTGATGATAGATGATTATGCTAACAAGGGAAATTGTATTTTAAATGAATTGAATGCTTTACATGAGAATATTATTAAGGATGATAAATTTACAGGATTTAAGAAAAAAATACAATGATACATTTAAGGAAGTTGATGAGCACTGCTTTAAGGTTCTGGACAGAAAGGCAAAAAAGTTAGAAAGAGATCTTATTGAATATAGTGAAGGAGCCCCAGGGTCAAGAAAAATTCAAATTTTGAGGAAGTAGGAACTAGGGAAGCGCAGAGTGTAAATGATGGTTATGACCACTCTGACATAGCCAGGAGAAACAAAGGGTGCTAACAATGTTCAACAGGGTTTTCATATTCCCCAGGGCAGACCACGGGTAAAATCAAATCACTTTCAACAGAATGTTTGGGGGAAAAGGCGCTAATTAATGGAAATTATTCAGCATGTAACGACATCAAAAGTTCAGTTGTGGTCAGTGAAGAAGGAATCTGCAATATTAACAGTTTAAATAATTTTACTATTTATAACTACACAGATATGCAGATTACTGAGCCTTTTTTTGAATTATTCACTAAAGGACTTCAATTTGTTCCAGATAAAAGAAGTTATTTACCTAAACTTTTAATTGAGCTGAAATTGTTCATAAGAAACCTGAATTTAGCAGTTTTCTTTAAAAACCAAGATGTGTATGATCATTCACTTTCTAGGAGCAGTTTATTTAATCCTCCCACTCACCCCAAATTAAAAGTGTTCGAGGAACTAACTAAGAAAATTTTGAGGGACAATCTTACAAATAGGCAAAATACACATCCCCCTAACTTCCCTTATAGATTACAAGTAATAGTAAATAACTGGGTAATGAAACCCGATAAAGGAGGGGGCATTGTATTGATGCAACAGTTGGAATATGACAATTACATCTACAACCTGCTACAGGACACAAAAATTTATGAACCTATCTCTTTGAATGAATTAAACATTGCACTTTGAAAGGTCAAATTTTATTTATACGACCTATTAATACAAGGTTTTATAAATGAGAAAACATACAATTATTTATTTGTTTCTAAACCAAAAACACCTATTTTATTTGGCATTCCCAATGTGCATAAGAGATTGACCAAATTTGTAGATTTCCATTTAAAAATTATGTAGCTGGACTGAAACACATCTGAATTTTTAACTAGCCTAAATCAGGATATGGATACATGGTCATCCCCATGATTGGTGAAGCAATAAGCAAGGACAATGGTTTAATCAATACAATACTTGAGTTTATGAGAATAGTTTTAATATTTTTAATGGGAGTTTTCAACATATACAAACATATAGTTTTACACAAATGGGAAGTAGAATTTATTCATTCTACTGAATGGAGAAAGTACATTAGTTTCTACAAGAGATTTCTGGATGACATTTGCATTTTGTGGTCAGGTTCTAGGCAACAATTTTCCAGTTTTATGGATTATTTGTCCAAATCTACGAGTTTTCTTCGTTTTACTTATGAAATAAATGACAACACCTTACACTATTTAGATATAAGATTAACCAAGAATTTAAACAACATTGGCTTTGCTTCTTTTTAGGAATACTGCAATTCTTACTTACACTTTGATAGCTAAAAAGGTATTATCAAGGGACAAAGCTTCTAGAATGTGCAGTACTAATGAATTATTCCGAGTTCCTTAGACATTTATTTTCAGAGGATACCCTGCTGCATTTTCAAACCATATTAAATGAAATTTTGAATAAAAGGATCAGTATTTCCTCCACTACTAGGTAAAAACAGCAATTCAAGAAGCAAGATGTTTTACAGGAATTTGGATGCAATATTTATTGAAAACACTATAAGAAATCTCTGGCCTATTGTTTCCTTGCAAGATGAATTTACAAACATTATTCCAAGCAAAATTTCTTTTTAATTTGAAGGGCATTTTTGAACAAAAAGTAAGCAGTAGTGACAAAGGGCAGGAATATGCCACTGTTAAAAAGAAAGGAACTTTTCCATGTGGTAGATGTCACCAATGCCCATTTATTATCAATACTAATCAGGTCCATATCTCCTCCTGTAATATTACAGTAACATCTAAAGACCACTTCTCTTGTAATTCAGCTGTGTGCCAATATGTCTATTTTTGATGTAAATGCAAGTGTCGCAACAAGTTATAAGAGGATTTTTACTACTATTCTCCAGTCCCACAAATTGAGCAGGACAAATTAAATAGTATTTTTTAAAGATTTATCTTATTTTTAACATCTAATTTTAATGGTTAATTATATATAAATTATTAAGGATGCATATTTTATTCATTTAGCAAGATACATATAGTAACTTGAGTTATATACATCATATTTATATCATTTCTGTGTTTGTTTAAAAAATTTTTATATTTTACAACTTTTCTTTCATTAGTGCTAATTTAGAAATAATAAGAAACAATATTTCATGGTGAAAGATTTTAAATGTGATTTTAAATGTTATTTAACGCATTCATTGCTGATAATGGTCCCATGGTCCCATGGGACCTTTAAAAACTGTGTGTTAATCTATCTTAATCACTTAATTAATTCTAAACAATTATTTAATTTTGTGGTTGTGCACTGCCCTGCAAAGAAATTGTTACACTTGAAAAGCCTGTTACCTGTGTTTGATGTTTGCTGTTATTTTGGCTTTAATTTTTTAAACTAACATTACAGCTTTTTTCAACTATTGGATTTTGTTTTTACCAGAAAAATAAAAGCATACAGCAGATAGCACTTGCATTAATTTACCAGGGTCTGCCAAGCAGACAAAAACAAAGACCAGTCTGAAATATTTATAATTTTTTCTTCAGACAGAGACAACTTTATTTCATTTCTACAAAATAAAATACATATTTTATTTGTTTGCTTTTCTAACACAAACGTAACTAAGACAGTTCTTCCATGTGTAAAGGACAAGGACTTAATTAAATCACCCCAGGAAAAAAATAGAATGTGCCAGTACAGAAAATCTTATATACATTCCTTAATTGTCTGCATTTTAATGCCTGTCTTCATTTAACAGTTCTAGTCAGTATTTCTTTGAAGAAGAATGTAATTGCATCTTATGATCCTTGCTTGCACAGGAGTTGCAAGTAGCTGTATTCTGCATTCCAAACAATAGGTTTACTAATTTCCCTTACTTCCATCTCCTTTTACATTTACAGAAAGAAATAGTCACATTGTTATGCACATTTCGCTTACCAAATGTGCTACTAGTTGGAAATTAAAAAATACATAACATCTTCAAACCAGTTTTCATTAGCCTGGTACTCTAATAGCACCACAAATACTACCAAATACTCAGTATTAATATTTTACATCTTACCAAACACAACTCCCTGACTACTTCATCTAATGCTTTTCTGCTTTTCTAAAACAAAAGTAACTAAGTAACTAAGACAGTTTTTCCACCTGTAAAGGACAAGGACTTAATTAAATCATCCCAGAAAAAATAGAATGCTCCAGAACAGAAAATCTTACATACATCGCTTAATTTATGGAACTGCTAAACAGCATGCCCCCACCACCACCCTGGCTTAAAATAATGCAAAACAACCCTGCTCCCTGGCTCAGTCCTACCACCAGGAAATTAATGAGGGATAGAGATAAAGCCTGGAAGTCATGGCTCAAAAATAAAACAGAAAACAATCAACAATATAAATACTTACAAAATAAAACAGAATGCCAAATAAAACTTAACAAGAAAGTTTATTACTCTAATGTGCAGAATACATGCTACAAAATCTAGACAAGTCTGGATCACCATATCTAAAAGACTACATCCTGGATCAAATGGACAATCAAACACCAATCCCCATTGTTCACCCGAAGATAGACCTAATGCTTTCAATTATCATTTTATCTCTAACATTCGTAAACTGCTTCACAGTGATACTCAAAACACATCAACCTCCTCTAACAATCTGACCACTCAGTCTCAACTGTCAGTTCCATTAATACTCAGTCTTTTTCCTTTAACCAGGATCCACCATAACAATCAAGAAGTACCTCAAACAAATAAATCAAATACACTTGTCCCAGATGGAATTACTGGTAATTTCTTAAAAATAGCAGCTAGCTCAATTTTCTTTCCAGTAGTCAGTCTCATAAATAGGTCTATTCAGGAACTGCATGTCCCAGCCTTCTGGAAGAAAAATCTCACATCATCCCACTTCAAAATGGAGGTAACTCCAATGGTAGATCTAACTTTAAACTCATTGAAATCTCACATCATCCCACTTCAAAATGGAGGTAACTCCAATGGTAGATCTAACTTTAAACTCATTGAAATCTGACATCATCCCACTTCAAAATGGAGGTACCTCCAATGGTAGATCTAACTTTAAACTCATTGCCATTCTCTCCCATCTTTTGAAATCCTTACAGAATACAAATCTTCTACCAACTAATAATCCCCCAATACACACAACATAGTTTCAGACTAGGGCACAGCACTCTTAAACGTCAGCAACACTATTAACCTAGCCAGAGACAAAGGCCAACTGGTTTCTGTCATGTTCCTGGTTCTGTCCAAGGCCTTTGATACCATTCCCCGTAGCCTTCCTCTAAAATAACTCTCCTCACTTGGCCTATCAAACACTTCAACCAATTGATTCTAAAGTTACCTTTCCAATAAAATCCAACTAGTTAACGGGGTTAATTCTTACTCATTCTTCATAGCCATAAAAACAGGTGTTCTACAGGTTCCATTCTAGGGCCCCTGCTTTCTAACATATTTAAAAGCACTCTACACTCTGCCAAATGTAAAGCAACCCTCACACAATATGCTGACAACTCCACATTAATCCATTCTTCTGTAATGTGATTACCCTATAACACCTCATACAACATGCCGATGAATCCACGTTAATCTGATCTGCTAGTAACATAATTATGCTACACCACCTCATAGAATATGCTGACTCCACATTAATCTGTTCTGCTAGTAACATAATTACATTAAACTGTTCTGCTAGTAACATGATTATGCTACAACACTTTATACAACATGCTGACGACTCAACAGTAATCGCTTCTGTTAGTAACATAATTACTCTACAACATCACATACAACAAGCTGATGACCCCACATTAATCTGTTCTGTTATTAACATAATTACTCTACACCACCTCATACCTAACCTGACTGTAACCTTAATAATTACTCTAACATAATTACTCTACACCACCTCATACACATGCTGACGACCCCACATTAACCTGTTCTGTTATTAACATAATTACTCTACACCACCTCATACACATGCTGACGACCCCACATTAACCTGTTCTGCTAGTAACATAATTAATCCACAATTCTTCATACAATATTCTGATGACCCCATATTAATCTGTTCTGCTAGTAACATAATTACCCTACAACACCTCATGCAATATGCTGATAACCCCACATTAATCTGTTCTGCTAGTAACATAATTACTGTAAAACACCTCATACAACATGCTGATGACTCCACATTAATCAGTTCTGCTAGTAAAACAATTACCCTACAACACCTCATGCAATATGCTGATGACCCCGCATTAATCTGTTCTGCTAGTAACATAATTACCCTACAACACCTCATACAACATGCTGATGACTCAACATTAATCTGTTCTGTAGTAACATAATTACCTTGCAAGACCTCATACAACATGCTGATGACTCCACATTAATCTTTTCTGCTAGTAACATAATTACTCTACAACACCTCATACACTATGCTAATGGCCCCATATTAACCTGTTCTACTAGTAACATAATTACTCCACTACATCTCATAACACATGCTGATGACTCCACATTAATCTGTTCTGCTAGTAACATAATCACTCATCTCATACAACATGCTGACTCCACATTAATCTGTTCTGCTAGTAACATAATTACATTAATCTGTTCTGCTAATAACGTGATTAAACTACACCACCTTATACAATAGGCTGATAACTCCACATTAATCTGTTCTGCTAGTAACATAATTACTCTACAACTCCACATACAACATAGTGACGACTCCACATTAATCTGTTCTGTTAGTAACATAATTACACTACACCACCTCATACAATATGTGGACGACTCCACATTAATCTATTCTGCTAGTAACATAATTACTCTGCAACACCACATACAAGATGCTGATGACTCCACATTAATCTATTCTTCTAGTAACATTACTCTACAACACCTTATACAATATGCTGACTCCACATTAATCTGTTCTGTTAGTATCATAATCACTCTACATCTCATACAACATGCTGACTCCACATTAATCTGTTCTGCTAGTAACATAATTACATTAATCTGTTCTGCTAGTAACGTGATTACGCTACACCACCTCATACAATAGGCTGATGACTCCACATTATTCTGTTCTGTTAGTAACATAATTACTCTACAACACCACATACAACATGCTGATGACCCCACATTAATCTGTTCTGCTAGTAACATGATTATGCAACACCACCTCATACAACATGCTGATGACTCCACATTAATCTGTTCTGCTAGTAATATAATTACTCTACAACACCTCATGCAATATGCTGAAGACTCCACATTAATCTGTTCTGCTAGTAACATTATGCTACAACACCTCATACAATATGCTAATGACTCCACATTAATCTGTTCTGCTAGTAAAATGATTACACTACACCACCTTATACAATATGCTGATGACTCCACATTAATCTGTTCTTCTAGTAACATACTCACTCTACATCTCATACAACATGCTGACTCCACATTAATCTGTTCTGCTAGTAACATAATTGCATTAATCTGTTCTGCTAGTAACATGATTATGCTACATCACCTCATACAATATGCTGATGACTCCACATTAATCTGTTCTGCTAGTAACATAATTACTCTACAACACCGCATACAATATGCTGACTACTCCACATAAATCTGTTCCGCTAGTAACATAATTACACTACACCACATTATACAATATGCTGACTCCACATTAATCTATTCTGCTAGTAACATAATTACTCTACAACACGTCTTACAACATACTGACGACCCCACATTAACCTGTTCTGCTAGTAACATTATTACTGTACAACACCTCATACAACATGCTGACTCCACATTAATCTGTTCTGCTAGTAACATAATTACATTAATGTTTTCTGCTAGTAACTTAATTACTCTACAACACTTCATACAACATGCTGACAACCCCACATTAATCTGTTCTGCTGTAACATAATTACTGTACAACACCTCATACAACATGCTGATGACCCACATTAGTCTGTTCTGCTAGTAACATAATTACATTAATCTGTTTCTGCTAGTGACATAATTACTCTACAACACCTCATAGCACATGCTGATGACCCCACATTAACCTGTTCTCCTAATAACATACTTACTCTACAACACCTAATACAACATGCTGAGGACCCCACATTAATGTGTTCTGCTAGTAACATAATTACTCTACAACACCTCATACAATGATACAACATGCTGACAACCCACATGAATCTGTTCTGCTAGTAACATAATTACTCTACAACACTTCATACAACATGCTGATGACCACATTAATCTGTTCTGCTGTAACATAATTACTCTACAACACCTCATACAACATGCTGATGACTCCACATTAATCTGTTCTGTTAGTAGCATAATTACTTTACAACACCTCATTTAACATGCTGACGACTCCACATTAATCTGCTCTGCTAGTAACATAATTACTCTACATCACATAGAGTATCCTGATGACTCCACATTAATCTTTTCTGCTGTAACATAATTACTCTGCAACACCTCACACAACATGAAGATGACTCCAAATTAATTTGTTCTGCTAATAACATAATTACCTTACAACACCTCATACAACATGCTGACGACTCCACATTAATCTGTTCTGCTAGTAACATAATTACTCTACAACACCTCATACACTATGCTAATGACCCCACATTAACCTGCTCTCCTAGTAACATAATTACTCTACACCTCATACAACATGCTGATGACTCCACATTAATCTGCTCTGCTAGTAACATAATTACTCTACAACACCTCATACACTATGCTAATGCACTTAACCTGTTCTCCTAGTAACATAATTACTCTACTACACCTCATACAACATGCTGATGACTCCACATTAATCTCTTCTGCTAGTAACATAATTACTCTGCAACATCTCATACAATATGCTGATGACTCCACATTAATCTGTTCTGCTAGTAAAATGATTATACTACACCACCTTATACAATATGCTGATGACTCCACATTAATCTGTTCTGCTAGTAACATAATCACTCATCTCATACAACATGCTGACTCCACATTAATCTGTTCTGCTAGTAACATAATTACATTAATCTGTTCTGCTAGTAACATGATTACGCTACACCACCTCATACAATACGCTGATTACTCCACAATAATCTGTTCTGCTAGTAATATAATTAGTCTACAACTGCTCATACAACTTAGTGACATCTCCACATTAATCTGTTCTGCTAGTAACATGATTACACTACACCACCTTATACAACATGCTGACGACTCCACATTATTCCATTCTGTTAGCAACATAATTACTCTACAACACCACATACAGCATGCTGATGACCCCACATTAATCTGTTCTGCTAGTAACATGATTACGCTACACCACCTCATACAACATGCTGATGACTCCACATTAATCTGTTCTGCTAGTAATTTAATTACTCTACAACACCTCATGCAATATGCTGAAGACTCCACATTAATCTGTTCTGCTAGTAACATTACACTACAACACCTCATACAATATGCTAATGACTGCACAGTAATCTGTTCTGCTAGTAAAATAATTACACTACACCACCTTATACAATATGCTGATGACTCCACATTAATCTGTTTTGCTAGTAACATAATCACTCTACATCTCATATAACATGCTGACTCCACATTAATCTGTTCTGCTAGTAACATAATTGCATTAATCTATTCTGCTAGTAACATGATTACGCTACACCACCTCATACAATATGCTGATGACTCCACACTAATCTGTTCTGCTAGTAACATAATTACTCGACAACACGTCATGCAACATGTTGACGACCCCACAATAATCTGTTCTGCTAGTAACATTATTACTGTACAACACCTCATACAACATGCTGACTCCACATTAATTTGTTCTGCTAGTAAGATAATTACATTAATGTTTTCTGCTAGTAACTTAATTACTCTACAACACTTCATACAACATGCCGATGACCCCACATTAATCTGTTCTGCTGTAACATAATTACTGTACAACACCTCATACAACATGCTGATGACCCACATTAATCTGTTCTGCTAGTAACATAATTACATTAATCTGTTTCTGCTAGTGACATAATTACTCTTCAACACCTCATAGCACATGCTGATGACCCCACATTAACCTGTGCACCTAATAACATATTTACTCTACAACACCTTATACAACAAGCTGAGGATCCCACATTAATGTGTTCTGCTAGTAACCTAATTACTCTACAACACCTCATACAATGATACAACATGCTGACAACCCACATTAATCTGTTCTGCTAGTAACATAATTACTCTACAACACTTCATACAACATGCTGACAACTCCACATTAATCTGTTTTGCTATTAACATAATTACTCTACAACACCCCATACAATATGCTGACAACTCCACATTAATCTGTTCTTCTAGTAACATAATTATTCTATAACACCACATACAACATGTTTACTCTACATTAATCTGTTCTGTTACTAACATAATTACTCTACATCACATACAGTATCCTGATGACTCCACATTAATCTTTTCTGTTGTAACATAATTACTCTGCAACACCTCATACAACATGAAGACAACTCAAAATTAATTTGTTCTGGTAATAACATAATTACCTTACAACACCTCATACAACATGCTGACGACTCCACATTAATCTGTTCTGCTAGTAACATAATTACTCTACAACACCTCATACACTATGCTAATGACCCCACATTAACCTGTTCTCCTAGTAACATAATTACTCTACACCTCATACAACATGCTGATGACTCCAGATTAATCTGCTCTCTTAGTAACATAATTACTCTACAACACCTCATACACTATGCTAATGACCCCACATTAACCTGTTCTCCTAGTAACATAATTACTCTACTACACCTCATACAACATGCTGATGACTCCACATTAATCTGTTCTGCTAGTAACATAATTACTCTGCAACATCTCACACAATATGCTGATGACTCCACATTAATCTGTTCTGCTAGTAACATAATCACTCATCTCATACAACATGCTGATGACTCCACATTAATCTGTTCTGCTAGTAACATAATTACTCTGTAACATGTCACACAATAGGCTGATGACTACACATTAATCTGTTCTTCTAGTAATAATATTACTCTACTACACCTCATACAACATGCTGATGACTCCACATTAATCTGTTCTGCTAGTAACATAATCACTCATCTCATACAACATGCTGACTCCACATTAATCTGTTCTGCTAGTAACATAATTACATTAATCTGTTCTGCTAATAACATGATTAAACTACATCACCTCATACAATAGACTGATGACTCCACATTAATCTGTTCTGGTAGTAACATAATTACTCTACAACTCCTCAAACAACATAGTGACGACTCCACATTAATCCGTTCTGCTAGTAACATGATTACACTACACCACCTTATACAACATGCTGACGACTCCACATTATTCTGTTCTGTTAGTAACATAATTACACTACACCACCTCATACAATATGCTGACTACTCCATATTAATCTATTCTGGTAGTAACATAACTACTCTGCAACACCTCATACAAGATGCTGATGACTCCACATTAATCTCTTCTGCTAGTAACATTACTCTACAACACCTTATACAATATGCTGATGACTCCACATTAATCTGTTCTGTTAGTATCATAATCACTCTACATCTCATACAACATGCTGACTCCACATTAATCTGTTCTGTTAGTATCATAATCACTCTACATCTCATACAACATGCTGACTCCACATTAATCTGTTCTGCTGTAACATAATTACTGTACAACACCACATACAACATGCTGACTCCACATTAATCTGTTCTGCTAGTAACATAATTACATTAATCTGTTCTGATAGTAACATGATTACGCTACACCACATCATACAATAGGCTGATGACTCCACATTATTCTGTTCTGTTAGTAACATAATTACTCTACAAAACCACATACAACATGCTGATGACCCCACATTAATCTGTTCTGCTAGTAACATGATTACGCTACACCACCTCATACAATAGGGTGAGGTCTCCACATTATTCTGTTCTGTTAGTAACATAATTACACTACAACACCTCATACAATATGCTGCTGAAGACTCCACATTATTAATCTGTTGCTAGTAAACATTGCACTACAACACCTCATACAATATGCTAATGACTCCACATTAATCTGTTCTGCTAGTAAAATGATTGCACTACACTACCTTATACAATATGCTGATGACTCCACATTAATCTGTTCTGCTAGTAAAATAATCACTCTACATCTCATACAACATGCTGACTCCACATTAATCTGTTCTGCTAGTAAAATAATTGCATTAATCTGTTCTGCTAGTAACTTAATTACTGTACAACACCTCATACAACATGCTGATGACCCACATTAATCTGTTCTGCTAGTAACATAATTACATTAATCTGTTTCTGCTAGTGACATAATTACTCTACAACACCTCATAGCACATGCTGATGACGCCACATTAACCTGTTCTCCTAATAACATACTTACTCTACAACACCTCATACAACATGCTGAGGACCCCACATTAATGTGTTCTGCTAGTAACATAATTACTCTACAACACCTCATACAATGACACAACATGCTGACAACCCACAATAATCTATTCTGCTAGTAACATAATTACTCTACAACACTTCATACAACATGCTGATGACTCCACATTAATCTGTTCTGTTAGTAGCATAATTACTTTACAACACCTCATATAACATGCTGATGACTTCACATTAATCTGTTCTGCTATTAACATAATTACTCTACAACACCCCATACAATATGATGACAACTCCACATTAATCTGTTCTTCTAGTAACATAATTATTCTATAACACCACATACATGTTGACTCTACATTAATTTGTTCTGTTAGTAACATAATTACTCTACATCACATAGAGTATCCTGATGACTCCACATTAATCTTTTCTGCTGTAACATAATTACTCTGCAACACCTCATACAACATGAAGATGACTCCATATTAATTTGTTCTGCTAATAACATTATTACAACACCTCATACAACATGCTGAAGACTCCACATTAATCTGTTCTGCTAGTAACATAATTACTCTACAACACCTCATACACTATGCTAATGACCCCACATTAACCTGTTCTCCTAGTAACATAATTACTCTACACCTCATACAACATGCTGATGACTCCACATTAATCTGCTCTGCTAGTAAGATAATTACTCTACAACACCTCATACACTATGCTAATGACCCCACATTAACCTATTCTCCTAGTAACATAAAACTACTGTTCAATCTCAGCCTTAGTACAGGATATGTACTCAAAGAGTGGCGTACAGCAACGGTGGTCCCTCTCCACAAAGGTGGTGACTCAACGGATCCTGGAAACTATCGCTCCATAAGCCTGACTAGCTTGGTCTGCAAAGCTATGGAAAGGATCATCATGGACCTTATAAATAAATATATTGGGGACCTACAGACACTGGATCCTACCCAGTTCGGCTTTGTTAAGGGCAGATCCTGCCTTTTAAACCTGGTTAATTCTTTGAAACAGTCACCAAGGCCATTGACGAGGGGAAGGTGGTCCACACAGCCTACCTGGACCTCGCAAAAGCCTTTGATACAATACCCCACTCAGGCATTATAGATAAGCTCACCAGCTTAAATATAAACCCCTATGTCACTAGATGGGTTGCAAACTGGCTCAAGGACAGAACCCACATGGTTAGAATTGCTGGATCCATGTCAGAGTCCAAACCAGTTACAAGTGGCATCCCACAAGGCTCAGTCCTGGGACATCTTTTGTTTGGTATATACTTCTCAGAGGTACAGGCCAACATGGAAGGACTGTGGCTGACCAAGTTCGCAGATGACTGCAAACTGGGTGCCATAATCGACTCTCCAGCTGACACAAGCATCCTCCAAAAGGGCCTCATAGAAACAGACAACTGGTGCCAGAGCCATGGCCTCAAGCTAAATGCCAAAAAGTGTATAGTCATCCCCTTTGGCAAAAACAAAGTGCCCACAAATTACCACATAAGTGGTAATCCATTAAGTATGGAAGAAGTAATTAGGGACCTGGGGACCCAAGTTGATAGCAATCTCTCATTTGACAACTACGTGGCCAAAGTGGTTAGAAAAACATTTTTTTATATAGCCACCTAATCATGAAGGGATTCGCATCTAGATCAGGGGAGGTCATCGTGCCTCTTTACTCATCCCTCATCAGGCCCATAATTGAGTACAATGCCCCTTTTGGGATGTACCTTACCAGACACCTGCAGCAACTGGAAAGACCCCAAAAGTACCTCAGCAAGAGGATCAAAGGGCTCAAACAGATGCCATATGCTGCCCGGTTAAAGAAACTCCAGCTCTACTCAGTGGCATACCGTCTGCTCAGAGGCAATGTGTGCCTGACGTATAAAGCCATGTCCAACCTGGAATTAATGGACATGCTGCACCTCAGAAAATCCAAATACCATCGAGCTACGTGCTCGAGAGACTTGAACCTCAGCACTGAAATAAATAAGACATGCTGGAGGGACAGATTCATAACCCAGAGGCTCCCTTCACTCTGGAATAAAATCCCAGTCCAGGTTAGGTAGAGTCCCTCATTGACTCTCTTCAAGAGGAATCTTGATGAGTGGATGGGGGAATCATAGGTTTACACTGGGTATCACTTCTGTGTCACTGTTAGACAGAGGCACAGTATACTAACCTCAAAAAAGGGCATATCAAAATTAATTTAACATGGGTGGCGAAAGCCAAACACACTCTGGCTAGGCTTATAAATGCCCAAGGGCAGATAGCCTAGTATGAACCTATTAACCTATGAACCTACTACACCTCACATAACATGCTGATGACTCCACATTAATCTGTTCTGCTAGTAACATAATTACTCTGCAACATCTCATGCAATATGCTGATGACTCCACATTAATCTGTTCTGCTAATAACATAATCACTCATCTCATACAACATGCTGACTCCACATTAATCTGTTCTGCTAGTAACGTGATTACGCTACACCACCTCATACAATAGGCTGATGACTCCACATTAATCTGTTCTGCTAGTAATATAATTACTCTACACCACCTTATACAACATGCTGACGACCCCACATTATTCCGTTCTGCTAGTAACATGATTACGCTACACCACCTCATACAACATGCTGATGACTCCACATCAATCTGTTCTGCTAGTAATTTAATTACTCTACAACACCTCATGCAATATGCTGAAGACTCCACATTAATCTGTTCTGCTAGTAACATTACACTACAACACCTCTTACAATATGCTAATGACTCCACAGTAATCTTTTCTGCTAGTAAAATGATTACACTACACCACCTTATACAATATGCTGATGACTCCACATTAATCTGTTTTGCTAGTAACATAATCACTCTACATCTCATATAACATGCTGACTCCACATTAATCTGTTCTGTTAGTAACATAATTGCATTAATCTGTTCTGCTAGTAACATGATTAAGCTACACCACCTCATACAATATGCTGATGACTCCACATTAATCTGTTCTGCTAGTAACATAATTACTCTACAAAACCGAATACAATATGCTGACTACTCCACATTAATCTGTTCCGCTAGTAACATGATTACACTACACCAGCTTATACAATATGCTGACTCCACATTAATCTGTTCTGCTAGTAACATAATTACTCTACAACACGTCCATGCAACATGCAGATGACCCCACATTAATCTTTTCTGCTAGTAACATTATTACTGTACAACACCTCATACAACATGCTGACTCCACATTAATTTGTTCTTCTAGCAACATAATTACATTAATGTTTTCTGATAGTAACTTAATTACTCTACAACACTTCATACAACATGCTGATGACCCCACATTAACCTTTTCTGCTGTAACATATTTACTGTACAACACCTCATACAACATGCTGATGACCCACATTAATCTGTTCTGCTAGTAACATGATTACATTAATCTGTTTCTGTAAGTTACATAATTACTCTTCAACACCTCATAGCACATGCTGATGACCGCACATTAACCTGTTCTCCTAATAACATATTTACTCTACAACACCTCATACAACAAGCTGAGGATCTCACATTAATGTGTTCTGCTAGTAGCCTAATTACTCTACAACACCTCATACAACGATACAACATGCTGACAACCCACTTTAATCTGTTCTGCTAGTAACATAATTACTCTACAACACTTCATACAACATGCTGACAACTACATTAATCTGCTCTGCTATTAACATAATTACTCTACAACACCCCATACAATATGCTGACAACTCCACGTTAATCTGTTCTTCTAGTAACATAATTATTCTATAACACCACATACAACATGTTGACTCTACATTAATCTGTTCTGTTAGTAACATAATTACTCTACATCACATACAGTATCCTGATGACTCCACATTAATCTTTTCTGCTGTAACATAATTACTCTGCAACACCTCATACAACATGAAGACAACTCCAAATTAATTTGTTCTGCTAATAACATAATTACCTTACACCTCATACAACATGCTGACGACTCCACATTAATCTGTTCTGCTAGTAACATAATTACTCTACAACACCTCATACACTATGCTAATGACCCCACATTAACCTGTTCTCCTAGTAACATAATTACTCTACTACACCTCATACAACATGCTGATGACTCCACGTTAATCTGTTCTGCTAGTAACATAATTACTCTGCAACATGTCATACAATATGCTGATGACTCCACATTAATCTGTTCTGCTAGTAACATAATCACTCATGTCATACAACATGCTGACTCCACATTAATCTGTTCTGCTAGTAATATAATTACTCTACACCACCTTATACAACATGCTGATGACTCCACATTAATCTGTTCTGCTAGTAATATAATTACTCTACAACTGCTCATACAACATAGTGATGTCTCCACATTAATCTGTTCTGCTAGTAACATGATTACACTACACCACCTTATACAACATGCTGACGACTCCACATTATTCCGTTCTGTTAGTAACATAATTACTCTACAACACCACATGCAACATGCTGACGACCCCACATTAATCTGTTCTGCTAGTAACATGATTACGCTACACCACCTCATACAACATGCTGTTGACTCCACATCAATCTGTTCTGCTATTAATTAAATTACTCTACAACACCTCATGCAATCTGCTGAAGGCTCCACATTAATCTGTTCTGCTAGTAACATTACACTACAACACCTCATACAATATGCTAATGACTCCACAGTAATCTGTTCTGCTAGTAAAATGATTACACTACACCACCTTATACAATATGCTGATGACTCCACATTAATCTGTTTTGCTAGTAACATACTCACTCTACATCTCATACAACATGCTGACTCCACATTAATCTGTTCTGCTAGTAACATAATTGCATTAATCTATTCTGCTAGTAACATGATTATGCTACACCACCTCATACAATATGCTGATGACTCAACATTAATCTGTTCTGCTAGTAACATAATTACTCTACAACATCGAATACAATATGCTGACTACTCCACATTAATCTGTTCCGCTAGTAACATGATTACACTACACCACCTTATACAATATGCTGACTCCACATTAATCTGTTCTGCTAGTAACATAATTACTCTACAACACGTCATGCAACATGCTGACGACCCCACATTAATCTGTTCTGCTAGTAACATTATTACTGTACAACACCTCATACAACATGCTGACTCCACATTAATTTGTTCTGCTAGTAACATAATTACATTAATGTTTTCTGCTAGTAACTTAATTACTCTACAACACTTCATACAACATGCTGATGACCCCACATTAATCTGTTCTGCTGTAACATAATTACTGTACAACACCTCATACAACATGCTGATGACCCACATTAATCTGTTCTGCTAGTAACATAATTACATTAATCTGTTTCTGCTAGTGACATAATTACTCTGCAACACCTCATAGCACATGCTGATGACCCCACATTAACCTGTTCTCCTAATAACATACTTACTCTACAACACCTCATACAACATGCTGAGGACCCCACGTTAATGTGGTCTGCTAGTAACATAATTACTCTACAACACCTCATACAACGATACAACATGCTGACAACCAACATTAATCTGTTCTGCTAGTAACATAATTACTCTACAACACTTCATACAACATGCTGATGACCACATTAATCTGTTCTGCTGTAACATAATTACTCTACATCACATAGAGTATCCTGATGACTCCACATTAATCTTTTCTGCTGTAACATAAGTACTCTGCAACACCTCATACAACATGAAGACAATTCCAAATTAATTTGTTCTGCTAGTAACATAATTACCTTACACCTCATACAACATGCTGACGACTCCACATTAATCTGTTCTGCTAGTAACATAATTACTTTACAACACCTCATACACTATGCTAATGACCCCACATTAACCTGTTCTCCTAATAACATAATTACTCTACACCTCATACAACATGCTGATGAATCCACATTAATCTGCTCTGCTAGTAACATAATTACTCTACAACACTTCATACACTATGCTAATGACCCCACATTAATCTGTTCTGCTAGTAACATAATCATGCATCTCATACAACATGCTGACTCCACATTAATCTGTTCTGCTAGTAACATAATTACATTAATCTGTTCTGCTAGTAACATGATTACGCTACACCACCTCATACAATAGGCTGATGACTCCACATTAATCTGTTCTGCTAGTAATATAATTACTCTACAACTGCTCATACAACATAGTGATGTCTCCACATTAATCTGTTCTGCTAGTAACATGATTACACTACACCACCTTATGCAATACGCTGATGACTCCACATTAATCTGTTTTGCTAGTAACATAATCACTCAACATCTCATATAACATGCTGACTCCACATTAATCTGTTCTGCTAGTAACATAATTGCATTAATCTATTCTGCTAGTAACATGATTACGCTACACCACCTCATACAATATGCTGATGACTCCACATTAATCTTTTCTGCTAGTAACATAATTACTCTACAACACTGAATACAATATGCTGACTACTCCACATTAATCTGTTCGGCTAGTAACATGATTACACTACACCACCTTATACAATATGCTGACTCCACATTAATCTTTTCTGCTAGTAACATTATTACTGTATAACACCTCATACAACATGCTGATGACCCACATTAATCTGTTCTGCTAGTAACATAATTACATTAATCTGTTTCTGCTAGTGACATAATTACTCTACAACACCTCATAGAACATTCTTATGACCCCACATTAACCTGTTCCCCTAATAGCATACTTACTCTACAACACCTCATACAACATGCTGAGGACCCCACATTAACGTGTTCTGCTAGTAACATAATTACTCTACAATACTTCATACAACATGTTGACGACCACATTAATCTTTTCTGCTGTTACATAATTACTCTACAACACCTCATACAACATGCTGAGGACTCCACATTAATCTGTTCTGCTAGTAGCATAATTACTTTACAACACCTCATATTACATGCTGATGACTCCACATTAATCTGCTCTGCTAGTAACATAATTACTCTATAACACCACATACAACATTTTGGCTCTACGTTAATCTGTTCTGTTAGTAACATATTTACTCTACACCTCATACAGTATCCTGATGACTCCAGATTAATCTTTTCTGCTGTAACATAATTACTCTGCAACACCTCATACAACATGATGACAACTCCATATTAATTTGTTCTGCTAATAACATAATTACTGTACAACACCTCATACAATATGCTGTCAACGCCACGATTATTTGTTCTGCTAGTAACATAATTACTGTACAACACCTCATACAATATGTGTATGACACTACATAAATCTGTTCTGCTTTTAACAGAATTACTCTGAAACACCTCATGCAACAAGCTGATGATACCTCATTAATCTGTTATGCTAGTAATATAATTACTCTACAACACCTCATACAGTATGCTGACGACCCCACATTAATCTGTTCTGTTAGTAACATAATTACTATACAGCACCTTATACAACACGCTGATGACCCCACATTAATTTTTTCTACTAGTAACATAATTACTCTGCAACACCTCATACAATATTTATTTATTTATTTACATTTGTCCTTTTTCAGCTGAGAAAATCTCCACAACAAAAAGTACTTTATTAAGGTACAAGCAGTAAACTTAGTTTAAGTAGTACATTGCTAACAAGATGTAAATGAGCTTAACAAAAATATTATAGCAAATTATAATAACAGAATACAATATAAAGATGCATTTTTCAGGCATACAGGAATACTATTTTTTTACAATATATATGAGTTAAATAAGTCATGTAGCTTTACAAGGTGAGTCACTTCTGAAAGATCAAAATTAGTCATGTAGTTTTTCAAGTTAGGTCATCTGAATGAATAATGTATAATAAAGATCAGACAGATAGTGGGCTAGCCCTATGTGGGATGGGCAGTATTTGGCCTAACATGTGTGAGATGAGTGGGAAAAAATAGGAAGAATATTAGTTGGGAACAATACAGGGGCATAGCCAATTATCATTTAAGTAGTCTTTCAGGGTAGTTTTAAATGTGGACAGGTTTGGGTTTTTTGTTATCTGTTGAGGAAGGATGTTCCAATCTTTGGCTATTTTATGGGACTAGAGGGTGTCTCCATGATAGCTGTGAGACTGGGTTACTTTTAGCATTAGTTTGTTGGATGATCTGAGGAGTCAGTTTGTCTTTGGCTGGACTAGGTTTGACAGAGCTGGGCAGTCGGTAGGGTTGAATATGATTTTATGGGTGAGTGAAAATTGCTTTAGTAGTAATAGTTTGGGAAGTTCTAGCCAGATGAGCTTTCAGAGAGCAGTGCAGTGGTGTGTTCATCGGGGTTGGTTGGTGACAACTTAGCTATTCTGTTATAGCAGGAGTCTAGTTTATTTAGGTTGGTTTTTGACAGGTTAGTAAAAACCTCAGAGCAGTATAGGTAGGAGGGTAGATAGCAAGTGTGATCTTGCAGTGGCCAGTCTTGCTTGTTCATAGGTTCATAGGTAGGTACTAGGCTATCAGCCCTGGGCCCTATATAGGCCTAGCCAAAAAAGTTCCCTGGTGTTTGCCACCCAAGAAAGTTATTTTCCTGTGTTTCTGTCTAGCAGAGCCACAGAAGTGACCTCCAGGGTGAATTTCCTATTTCCCATCCAATTGTCGAGATTTTTCTTAAAGAGGGCTAATGAGGAGCTTGGCTTGACATGAATGGGTTGTCTGTTCCAGGGCATGGAAAGTCTCTGGGACATGAATCTATCCCTTCAGCATGTTCTGTTTATTGTGAAGGCAAGGTTTAGGTCCCTAGAGCATATGGCTCGGAGGGATTGGAGTTTCTTTAAGTGTAGCATGTCCAACAGATCTGGGTTTGACCTGGTTTGTATGTTAGGCAGAAGTCGCCTCTGAGTAGGTGATAAGATGGAGTAGAGCTGGAGTTTTTTCAGACAGTCTGAGTATGGCATCTCTTTGAGGCCAGTAATCCTCTTAGTGAGGTATTTCTGTGACCTTTTTAGTTGCTGTAGATGTCTTGCGAGGTACATGCCAAATGGGGCATTGTACTCTATAATGGGTCTGATGAGGGATGAGTAGAGAGGAGCAATGACCTCTTTTTATCTGGAGGTGAACCCCTTTGTGAGCAGGTGTGCCACATAGAAGGATTTCCTGACTACTGTGGCGATGTGATTGTCAAAGGAGGGACTACTGTCCACCTGTGTCTCAAGGTCTCTTATCACACTTTCGGTGTTTAGTAGGCTACCGCCTATGTGGTAGTTCATGGGTACAGTGTTTTTCCCAAAGGGGATGACAATGCACTTCTTGGCAATGAGCTTGAGGCCATGAATTTGACACCAAGCATCAGTCTCAGTAAGGCCCCATTGTAGAATGTCCATATCATTAGGCGATTCTATTATGGCACTTAGTTTGCAGTCATCTGTGAACTTCGTTAGCCAAAGACCTGCTGTATTAGCCTGGACTTTTGAGAAGTAGACGCCAAACAGGAGAGGACCCAGGACTGAGCACTTTGACACTCCACTTGTCACTGGTCTGAAGTTGGACTTGGAGTCGGCTTCTTTCACTGTGTGGGTTGTGTCAGTGAGCCAGTTGGCCTCCCATCTTGTAACATAGGGATTTATGCCCAGTCTAGTGAGTTTATCTATAATTCCAGAGTGGGGGATGGTGTTGAAAGCCTTGGCAAGATCAAGACAGGCTGTGTGCACCACCTTACCGTTGTCCTCGGTTCTGGTGACTGCTTCAAAGAAGTCAATCAGGTTTAGGAGACATGACCTATATTTTGCAAACCCAAACTGAGTGGGGTCCAGAGTTTGGAGGTTACTTATGTTCTTGTTTATAAGCTCCAAGATGATACATTCCATGGCCTTGCAGACCAGTCTCATCAAGCTAATGGGGCAGTAGTTCCCAGGATCCATGGTGGCGCCCCCTTTGTGGAGTGGGATAACCGTCACTGTGCACCATTCAGTAGGTACAAAGCCTGAAGTGAGGCTATGATTGAACATGGTACTTAGTTAGGGTGCCAGTTCGTTCTGTAGTTCATGCAGAATGCAGCCTGGGATGTTGTCAGGTCCCATGGATGCTGTGTTCTTGGCTTTGTAGAATGCGGTCTTTACTTGTGCAGCCGTGATTACAGGGGCTTTGCATTCTTCCAGTACAGTGATGAGCCCTTTGGGGGGTGAGGGGGGGGTGAAGTTTGCACTGAACCTATCTGCCAGGATGTTGGCAATATCAGTTGGTTCTGTATATCTAATGCCATTGTGCTGTAGCTCAGAGAAGATCTGAGTGTCACCAGTGAGATTCTTGACATAGCTGTAGAATGCTTTGTGGTTGTCTTTAGAATCAGTGGTGATTTTATTTTCGTAACTAGCTTTGGAGGATTTTATGAGTGATCTCAGCTTCTTACTGAGGCTGACCAGGAAGTCCCTGCAATCAGGGGATTTTACTCTTTTTTGCAACAGCTTCTTCCTTCTGTTGTAGAGTTTTTTCTATGGCAGGTGACCAGCAGATTGGCTTCCTTTTTTTTGAGGATAGTATCTTGGTTCTGTTGGGGATGGCATGCTCCATGCACTCGTGTATGTGCTTATACAGTGGATTTGTATAGGATTCATCAGTCGTACCTCTATTTTCCGTCTGTATCGGTGTCATGAAGCTTGCCACTTCTGTCTTAAGAAGCATAAAGATGGCTTTGGAGAAGTTTTTTATGGTGGTTTCCTTAATGCGGGGGTGGGGGTGGGATATTGATGGTTAGGGTGATTAGCTTGTGGTTGGATTGAACTGAGCAGATAAGGGAGAAGTCATTTGTATATTAGATGATGGTGGCATGTTGGGTGGCAGTATATAGGCTGTTGGTAAATGTTATGAAGAGGAGGGTCCCAAGTATGGAGCCTTGTGGTATCCCCTGTGGTGACTGGTAATAGCAGGGAGAGGCTGTTTGCCCATTTAGTGGCCTGTTGACGGTTGGATAGATAACTGTGCTGATGACTCCACATTAATCTGTTCTACTAGAAACATAATTACTCTACAGCACCTCATACAATATGCTGATGACTCCACATTAATCTGTTCTTCTAGTAACATACTCTACAATGCCTCATACAACATGCTGATGACTCCACAGTAATCTGTTCTACCAGTAACATAATTACTCTACAACAATTCATACAACATTCTGATGACTCCACATTAATCTGTTGTGCTAGTAACATAATTACCATAAAATACCTTACTCAAGAGTCATTTCCATCAGTTGAAATCTGGCTCAACAACTCCCAGCTTCCAATCAATCAAAAAAACAAAAACAAAACAAAGCTGTGCCCATTCCTTCCAAAAGCTATTACACATATCAAACAAAAATTCTCAATAACTACTTCTAATAACATCACCCAAGTCATCCCCATACCAAGCTACTAGGCATGACAATTGATGATCACCTGAAATTTTGCTAAAATGTGCAACAGACTATCAAAAAAACTTATCAAAAATTATGGGCACACTATAGAGCAAAACACTCCTTAACCAATTCACCCAGGAAACTCCTGGCTTCTACATTCCTACTCCCCTCTTTACTATATGCTCTCCCATTACTGCTTACCCTTCAAGTTTTTATCCAAAATAAATTAACCAGAGCTAACTCAATATACAGAACCCATCAGACAATCACTGCTTAACACTAAAACATCTTGATTGACTTTGAATTACTAAAGTAGCTCACGTATACACAACTATTCATAGACTACAAAATAATATACAAACCAGAACAAAGCAAAGTCCTATTGAATTATTGCACACATATAACCCTGCTAGGCCACTTCAATCTGGAAACAAATGTTCCTTATTACCGACACCTGTCGGCAGGAAACTCTGTCTATTCCAGCTACTCTGCCCCCTTCATCTGTTAAACATACTAGCAACCTTTCCAATTTTAAGACTAATCTAAAAATATATATCTGACACCCAGACCTGTATTTGCACAAACTCTCAAAACAGATGCATAACCATCATCTCACTGTAACTTTGCCTTTCTCTTTCTAAAATTGCTAAGTAATAGCCTAACATCATTTAAATGATACCATACTACTAATGCATGCTTTTCTACCTCTTCAGCCAACACGTTCTACTATTTATTTTCCTCTCTCATATTCTTCCAGAACATTCTCATCTTTCTAATAACAAATTTCTCCATGTCCTTAATTATCCCTACTGCTCGTTTCTCCTCCTCATCTCATTCTATTCCTCTGTCTATTTTGGCAGCAGAATATTCTTGTAATGTTTCAGCGCCATACATTATTAGATGAAGCTGTAAAATACCTTAATAGCAAATTCTTAGCTATCCTAGATACCCACGCCCCATCTCGCTCTATTAGGACTAAATCAAAAGCTGCCACATGGCTGTCAGTAGAAACCAGACAAAAAATCTCATTTAGAAATAAAGCCTGGGACACTTGGCGAGCCAGAACCCCCCCCCCAACACACACACACAGATCAACTTAGATACAGGCAGCTAAGAAATTATACAAAAACATCTGTTACGACTGACAAAGAAAACTATTATTGCCACCTACAACAGAAACACCAAAATAAACTCCCGAAATTTTGGGCAGGTATAAATAAACTTCTTCACCCAGGTAAATCTACCACCCCTACCCCTTCAACTTCTATTGAAAAACCTCTGGCTGATGTTGCCACTACCTTCAATAGCATCTTTACAGAAACTATCCAGCATCTAGCTAGTCAATTATCCCCCAGCTACCCAAATCCAATTGTTACTACACCCAGTGCCCAAATTACCTTTAACTTTCAACCAGTCTCAACATCATTTATCACAAAACTAATTAAAAAATTAAAAACAATTACCCTATCGGCTCACCTACTCCCAGCCGATTGTTTACAAAAAGCAGGCAATGCTGTAGCTTACCAAATATCCATCCTGATCAATAGAAGTATATCTGAAGATTCCATCTCCACCATCTGAAAGATAGCCCATGTTATCCCACTCCATAAAGGAGGCAGCTCCTCTGAGCTCTCTAATTGTAGACCCATAACTATCCTGTCTCCACTTGCCAAAATTATGGAGAAATGCATACACAGACAACTGCTGAACTACCTTCTCAAAAACAATCTCCTGACAAACTTCAAACATGGGGTTAGACGATACCATAGCACCACCACTGCCATTCTCTCCTTCATTAATGTTATAAATCAAAACCGAAACAATAATAAACTTTCCTCAGCCATCTTCTTAGACCTTTCCAAGGCCTTTGACATAGTAAACCACCATAAACTTATACAAACACTGGAAACCATTTCCCTAGACACCTAGGCTATCCAATGGTTTCAATCTTACCTGAGTGGTAGACAACAAGTAGTCCTATGAAAGGACAACCTATCCACCCTGCTACCCATCACCCTAAGAGTCCCCCAGGGCTCCATCTTAGGACCCCTCCTATTTTCTATATTTATAAATGACCTGCACAAAGTCATCCCAGAGCCTACCTGCATTCAATACATGGATGACTTGACTGTAATATGCTCAGCCACATCCCCCCCAGAACTGCAGTCTTTATCCCCAAAAACTTTTAACACAGTTGAAAACTGGCTTCTTAATCACCGTCTCATATTAAATCCCAACAAAACTAAGCTTCTGCTTTTCTCTCCATCTCAAAGGTCCACGGTACTGACCTTCACCATAAAATCTAATAACGGCACTATTATTTCACCAGACCCCTTGACCAAGCTCCTAGGTGTAATAGTTGACAATAACCTTATGTTTGACTTGTATATTAACCATATGATTAAAACAATTAATAAAAAACTTGGGTCTCTCTACAAGACTAAACCCTTCCTAACTCCCCTAGCTAGGACTGTTATTGCCCGTACACACCTACTCTCTACCCTCCTCTATGCCTACCCCTTACTCACAAACTTGAGTAAAACTGACTTGAGCAAATTCACTAGCTGCAATAATCACATTGCTAGATTTGCCACTGATACAGCCTATAGAACCCACCACTGTCTAAACCCTAATCGTCTAGGGTAGCTTGAACTACCTAATCTACGTAAAGTCAATCAACAAGTAATTGCCCATAAGATCTACTAGTCCGAATCCACACCTGTTCTTAAAAGCCTTATCACCCCCTATCACAATCTCATTTGTTAGAGCATCTTAAAGGATCCTCTAACAAAATGTTAGTTTACATGCTCAAAACTAACAGCACAGCTGGGGATGCTCTGTTTGCCAACTCTGTAGGCAAAACATGGAACTCACTCCTTGATGACCTAACAGCAGAACCCTCTTTATCCTAATTCAAGAAAAATCTTAAAAACATGGTAGATATGTCCTTGCTTTACCCCCGATTAACTTTTACTCCCTTAACTGCATGCCTAATGAGGACTTCCTGTCTCTAAGTGACTATATCCTAGTTATTTGGTTAATAACATAACTTTGTAGTAACTTGTGTGACCAAGTTATATTTTGATCCTTGTAATGAATGCAATTCTGTTTAGAAATTGTAAAACCTGATTTATATGTATATATGAAATAGTATTTTGTAGTATGTATGTAGTATGCAGTTTGGAGCTTTTCTCCCTGGGCCTCTGCTGAAAATGGACATGTATCCAGTCAGACTATCCTGGTAATAAATGTTGCTGTTTTTCTTTCGGCTTTTCCTGGTTAGGGGTCGCCACAGCGGAACTCCGGTCTGCTAATGATTGGCAGTTGATTTTTATTGTGCCGAGGTGCCAGCCCAATGCCCAACCTTCAACAAAGGCACGCCCATTCACGCATGTCTTTCAAACTCCACTTGATGTAAAATAAATAAAATGTGTAGTCAGTATTTTGAATAACTATGTATTAGTCTGCTTGACATAGGTTATCCACTTCTTCAGTGTGTCTTGCTACTTGCAGTACACATTTCATTCTTAATTTTTCGGTAAATGAAGGCCAATCTCTGTTTTTATCTGTAATGGGGATTTTCACCTCTTGTATATAATAACTTTTCAACTAGATTGAAATGTTTTTATATGTTTGTTTTTGTTGGGCCTTTCTCCCCAACTCTTTGTAAAATATTTAATCTGCTGTGGGGGTTTCTCCTCTTGTATATAGTTACTTAACTACTGCTTAACTGTTTTTCAGTCTGTTGTAGAGCTTTTCTCCCCTGACCTCCATTTAAAATGGACCAGTTTCTCAGTTGGACTTTCCCAGTTATCAAGGGACAAATAAAATAAAGTAATAAATAAAATAAATTTTAGTTCAGCTTTTCCATGTTGTTGTTTTTCTTTCAGCTTTTCCCAGTTAGGGGTCACCACAGCGGAACTCCGGTCCGTTAATGATTGGCAGTAGATTTTTTTACAGGAGCCAAGGTGCCAGCTCGACGCCCATTCTATGCATGTTTTTCGAATGCCACTCGACCGCGGGGAGGACATGTAGACTCCACACAGAAGGCGCTCCAGATGAGAATCAAATGGGAGAACCTCTTGCAAATGTTGATTTTTATATTAGCTTAATCTTTTTTTCTTCGGGGAAACTTACATAATTTTTTAAATGTAGAGTATAACTTTTTGCTTAGTGTAACACTCATGTTGATGTTATTATTCCAGTGAAACATTCCATGCATTTTAGGATGCTGTTTACATGTACCTAGTAATTATTTTTTTTTCACATCCTCTTGGTCTCCACTTTGCTTTTTTCATTTTTGTTTTACGTGTCAATGTCATCAAGTCTTGAAACGTGGAGCCATCTAACTAACACTTGGTTATAAATAAGTGCCTCCACAGTACTGTTTCTAAACTGTCTCAAATAGACTTTGGGAAAGAATCCCAGCAGCTTCAAAAGCTTTCTCACAAAAAAGAAATAGCAGATGCTACATTTTGTGTTCTTCAGAAGTATTTGTACCATTTGTAATACATGTGTCTGTTGTTGCTTGACCATGACTATGCACTGATAGGTAATAAATGTTTTTCATTATCCTACCCAATTCTGCATTTGTTATTTGAAAAACACAATTTAATTTATTTGTAATGTCATATATTGAATATATCACACCTAAGACCTGTTAAATACAAAAATAATCCCCAATATATCATTAAAATGACATTTTCCATTGCCTCCATTAATTTTAACTACAATATTCTTTATCTTTTTAACCCACACCTTAGCAGTCTTTTGTTTATATTTATAGAGAGATCATAGATGACTAGCAATCTTTTAATCACCTTATCTACTTATTCAAATATGCATAAAATATTCCCATCAGGATAACATCCAGATAAATTACACTTGTATATTAGGAATAGCCAAGGAACTAACATACAATACTATCTACATCTCTGATTTATTTTAAAACGTACTGTTAACTGTTCAGTCGTTATGAAGTTTGCTTGTGTCCAGTTTGATGTATACAGTACAATTTATAATAGGATTCAATTATTTGCTAGTCCTCGTTTTAATAAAACTGTCCACAATTTACATTACATTTAGATTATATATACATATTATTAAATGCAGCTGCTAAGTCCACAACTAGTAAATATAAAACCTTCGCTAAACAAACATCTATGGCTGACCTGTTAGGTGTATATGAAAGCTAAGCACAGTATTGGCAGTGGAGTTTTATAGTGTCGAGTTGCCAGCCTGACGCCCAACCTTCCACAGAAGGCACACACACGCATGCACTCATGCCTAGGGCCAACTGAGAGTGTCCAATCCACCTACAGCATGTCTTTGGGAGGAAAGCAGAGCACCCAGAGGAAACCCCCAGTATGATATATATATATGGGATCCGGACATATGCTTGACTAGCATATGGCCGAATCACAAAACATCGAACACACATACACGAAAGGGCTTAACATCGACAAGCGCTTCCGTGTATGTGTGCCTGTTTCGTAGATCGGACTACAGTGCAAGTAAGGGAAAATTCTCTTTTCCCCATTGTAGTGCGATCTCGGAGTGAGAATAATAAAGTAGGGGGGTGTGGGGGTGCAGGGGGGGTGAAACCCCCCCTGCAGAAACATAGATTTTTTTTTTGAACTACACATACACAGAAGCGCTTTTTGATTTTAAGCGCTTTCGTGTATGTGTGTTCGATGTTTTGTGATTCGGACATATGCTAGTCAAGCATGTGCCCTAGACCCATAAATATATATATATATATATATATATATATATGCATATATGTATATATATATATATACCTCTGTAAATAGTCTGTTTGTAATATGTAATGCTGGTATTATGTAATGCTGTATCTGCTTACCTTGGAGCTTTTTCTCCCGGCCTCCGCTGAAAATGGACATGCATCCAGTATCCCGTCAACAAATGTAAAATAAAAAAAAAAAATGAAATCTGTTTAAGTGCTCTGAGATTAAAGCCTTTGTTGAAATTTACATGCCTATTTATATTTAAAATAAAAATAGATATATTATTTTTATGTATATATTAAGTTATTAATAACCTAGATCTGATGAAGCTCTGGCGAGGATGAAAGCTTGTTTCAACTTACGTCCCATTTTATTAATTCATATGCCAGTATCTAGAGAAGTTGTTCCAGTACAATTAGTTTTACTTTTTTATTGACGTGTCTTCCTTAAGAAAAGTGTGTACTACCCTTATGGCTAGAAAACTGCATTTATTTATTTATTTATGTAAATTTGTTGACTGGGAGTGTCCAACTGGACGTAGGTCCATTTTCAGCGGAGGCCTGGGGAGAAAAGCTCCACAGTTAAAATAAACAGGCAGTAGTTACATTCGATTACATAGCGACTAACAATTTAACATAGCAATTACTTACAACATATTTACAGATGAAGAACATAGTACATCAGTAGACAACTAGAATCTTTACCTGTGAAGTACATAACAAACATTAACAAATGTTACAATGAGAAGTTCCTGCTGTATAATAAGTACTAGGCTTATGAGCATCTGAGCTTGCTATAATCAAGGTAGTTAGTGGCGTGGAAAGAAAGTTAGTGGTTGGATGGGGTGGGTGATATTAGAGTGGGAGTTGCAAGGGCTTAGCCAGCATGTTTTTAGGTGCGCTTTTAGTAAAGTTTTGAAGTGGTTGCATGATGGTATGGAGATAATTGTGTGTGGAAGGGAGTTTCATAATTTGGCTATGGTGCAAGAGAATAGTGCTTCACCAGCAGAGTTATTGGCTTTAGTGATCTGCAAGTGATTTTTGTTGCTGGATCTTAGTGGTCTGGTGGTGCGATAGGGTTGGAGTAGATTCTGGAGGGATGGGACATTTAATGGATGGTTTACTATTTTTTGGGTGAGTGAGAGTTGATACCATTGAAGGAGGTGAGGGAGTTCAAGCCAGCCCAGTTCAGCAAGTGAGAGACAGTAGTGACTACGGTAGGATGCCCCTGTGGTGAATTTGGTGATTTTGTTGTAGCAGGTCTCTAGCTTATTTAGATCGCATTGCCTTAGGTTGGTATATATTGGAGTGGCATAAAGTAGGGTGGAGATAAGGTGGGAATTTGCTATTTAAATCTTTGCTGCTTTGGTGAGAAATTGCTTATTTCTGTATAACACTCCTAGTTTTTTGTGGACTTTTTTTATGGTCATGGATATGTGAATGTCAAATTTTAGTTTATTGTCTATTTCCACTCCTAGCAATTTGCTGTGTTCAGTTGGGTATATAGTGGTGTTGTCTTTTGCTGTGATGTTAAAGTGAGAGTTGTTTTGAGTATGTTTGATGAGTTGGAAGATGAGTAGTTTAGTTTTGTTTGGGTTGAGTATTAATTGGGCATCGGATAACCAAGTTTCAACAGAGGAAAAGGCTTTCTGTGTGACTTTTTGCAGTTTTGGTAGGGACTGGGCTGAGCAGATGATGGTTGAGTCATCTGCGTATTGTATGAGTGTGCCATGTTTGGTGGCAGAGGCTAGATTATTGGTGTAAACAGAGAAGAGTAGGGGTCCAAGGATGGATCCTTGGGAACCCCTATGGAGACAGGTAGTTGGGGAGATATGTCATTCTGCTATACAATATTAGGTTATGCTATCTATATATGTATGGATATACACACACACATATATATATGGTCTATATCATAACATCGAAGTTGCAAAACTTCGAATGTTATAATATCGAACTCAAAACCTCGAAGACTGACAACAGTGAAGCCGCAGAACATCGAATTCTTTCCCAGGGAAAGAATTTGGTGGGCTGTCTCCACAGCTTTGCTATTTCCTCCACTGTAGTACGATCTCGGAGTTGATATATTTAAATGGGGGGGTGTGGGGTGCACAGCCCCCCACATTAAAAATGGTTTGTAGTGTTTGTGTGTTTCATGTTTTGTGCTGGAACAGTGATTTTTTTTCCCAGGAGAAAAAAATCACTGTTCTCAGCTTTTGGAGTTTTACGCTTTCGGGGTTTCAAGTTCGATGTTATTGTGTTCGATGTTTTCCTGTTTTGATCTTGTGATATAAACCCTTACCATTTTCTATGGTTTGTATCTCATAACTTATGTCATCAGTGCTTTTCTATTTATTTTTCTTCAGGCTTCTTTTGTATTTCTTAGTTTGCATTAATTCTCATTTGATACTTATCATAACACACTTCTTCTTCCAGCTTTTCCTGGTTAAGGGTCACCACAGCGGATCACCTGTCCGCTCATGATTGGCAGTGGAGTTTTACAGTGTTGAGTTGCCAGCCTAACGGCCAACCTTCCACAGAAGGCACACACACACACACACACACGCACTCATGCCTAGGGCCAATTTAGAGTGTCCAATCCACCTACAGCATGTCTTTGGGAGGAAAGCAGAGCACCCAGAGGAAACCCACATGACCACAGGGAAGACATGCAGAGTCCACACAGAAGGGACCCCAGCTGAGGATTGAACCAGAGAACCTCTTGCTGTGAGGTGGCAATGCTAAACACTGCACCACCATGACCTCAAACTTATCATAACACACTTCTGTCCTGTAAACTGATGCCATTTTCTTCCTGAGTTGAGAAATTTTTCATAACATGTTCCCATGGATGTCCCAAGAAGGCTGAATACTGAATAACAGCTTAATTTCAGCTCTCCCAGTGTGAAAACAGAAACTCAGAAAAGAGCACAAGTGAACCTGCCTTTTGGGGTACATTTCAGTAACTGCTATTAAGCGCACTGTCTGGATGCCAGCATAAAAGCAATTCAGAGAACCTGAAAGAAAATCAATTACAAAAGGTGAAGAGAAAACACTGACTGGGAAGAACCCTGTAGCTGTTAAGCAAAAAGTAGTTCAAGCTCCAGCTTTGGTGCAAGAGATGGCTTCCAGCAATCTAGAGAAAAAAATGAGTCAAATGTACTCAGCTGATTAAAATAAACAAACCACTGAAGGAGTATACCAACTCAAATAACAAAAGGCTGAGAATAATGGAAAAAGTATTAAACAGATATTCAGATGAAGTAATAAAACTGCAAAAATCAGATATTGAAATGAAGAGGCTGTCTGACTATGAGACTGCTCAAGAAGGGATACTTCAAAAAATAATAGAATTAGAAGATAAAACACATAGCCTGAGATTTTCAGCTGTACCAGAGAAGCTGGAAGAAACAGATTGTATTAATTTTATGAAAGTGCACATAAGCAACTGGACTGGTATTCCACAGTAGGAGTTGTTAAACTGAAAGGGCATGCTGCGTGTATGCTCTAAATCTGGCCATGAGAAAGCAACCTAGACCTTTAATAGTAAAGATATTGCCAACACACTGGCTGACAGATTCAGTGCCAACTTTACCCCTCTCTCCCCCACTAAATGACCAATCACAACACCAGAGGAATGACAGACACCCAGCATTACTGCAGCACAGGTTAAAGCTGCATTGTCCAAGGTCAAAAACACAGCTTCCATGGGACCCGACAATATCCCTTTATGTGTTCTGCATGAACTGCAAAGTGAACTAGCACCACATCTGTGTGCCCTGTTCAATCACAGCCTCACCTCAGGCTTTGTCCCTACCGAATGGTGCACTGCTATAGTCATCCCTCTCCATAAAGGAGGAGCAACTACAGACCCTCGGAATTATTGCCCCATTAGCCTGATGAGTCTGAAATGTAAGACTATGGAGCGCATCATAATGGACCTAATTAACAAGGATATAGGGAATCTCCAAACTCTAGATCCCATGCAATTTGGTTTTGTGAAAGGTAGATCATGCCTGCTCAACCTAGTTGACTTCTTTGAGTCAGTCACCAGGTCTGTGGATGTGGGTAAGGCAGTTTATACAGCCTACCTTGATCTGGCCAAGGCCTTTGATACCATTCCCACCTCAGGAATTATTGATAAACTCACCAAACTAGGCATCGACCCCTAGAGTACTAGGTGGGTTGCAAATTGGCTCACAGATAGAACCCACAGTGTGAAAGTAGAAGACTCCAAGTCAGACTGCCGACCAGTCATAAGTGGAGTCCAACAGGGATCAGTCCTGGGTACTCTCCTGTTTGGCATATACTTCTCATAGGTCCAGCTCAACATGGAAGGATTCTGACTGACCAAGTTCACAGATACCTGCAAGCTGGTTTCCGTTATTAACTCCCCAAGTGAGGTAGAAATCTTACAGAAAGGCCTCAATGAGACCAATGACTGGTGTCAAAACCATGGCCTTAAGCTTAATGCCAAAAAATGCATCGTCATCCCCTTTGGGAAAAACTCAGTTCCCACTAATTACCACATTGACAGGAGCCCACTGAACACTGAAGGCATTATAAGAGATCTGGGGACACAGGCTGACAGCAACCACTCCTTTGACCACCACATTGCCACTGTGTTCAGAAAATCCTTCTATGTCGCAAATCTCATTTCAAGGGTTTTGCATCCAGGAAGAAAGAGGTCATCATCTCTCTACTCTTCCCTCATTAGGCCAATCAGCGAGTATCATGCCCCATTTGGCATGTACCTCACTAGACACATGCAACAGCTGGAAAGGCCACAAAAGTACCTCATGAAGAGCATCCTAGGCCTTAAACATATGTCATACATGGACAGACTCAAAAATCTCTGGCTATTCTCTGTCTCATATCGTCTACTAAGAGGCAATCTCTGCTTGACTTACAAAGCCATATCTGACCCAGCTCTGTTAGAAATGCTATATCTAAAGAAATCCCAATCCCTCTACACCACACACATGCTCTAGAGACCTCAACCTCATTACCACAGTCAACAGAACATGCTGGAGGAACAGGTTTATAACTCAGAGACTCTGGCATAGACTTCCCATACATGTCAAGCAGAGCACCTCATTGGCCCTTTTCAAGAGAAATCTTGATGAGTTGATGGGTAATAGAAAGTTTACCCCAGGATCACTCCAGTGGCTCTACTTGACAGAGGCACTGGGAACTGACATCAGGCGGTATGATGCTAGGGCACGTCTATTGGCTAGGCTTGTAAAGGCTCCAGGGCCATTAGCCTAGTACACACCTATGAAAAAAAAAGATGTAATCCTGCCAACAGAAAGAGCTGGTTATGACAAAACTGTGGGAGAAGGACAAGGTACTAAAAGTGGAAGTCAGTAGAGTGTTTCTGGAAAATGATTACTCACTGTACACCAGGAAGAACAGGAGTAAATGTATTCCAGTAGTCAGGGAATATTGAGAAGCAGGCATGGGATTCAAGCTGCTGTATCCAGCTATTTTCAGAATATCCTTTCCTGAAGGGACACAATAATTTTTGTTGCAGAGCATGGTAAGGAGGAAATACAAAAGTTTGTCCAACAGAAAGTGAGCTATCAAACAGAAAGGGGTTTTCTGGTTCTTGTTTTTCTGGTAATAAAGCCCATAGAGAGACTTTGCCAATGAAACCTTTTCCAATGTTTCAAAGGAAAATTCTTGAGTGAGAGAAAAGCGCAAGAGCTGACTAGAAGAACCAGAAATACATTGGAATGAAGCAGAGACTGGATTTGGGGGATGGAAATCAACAGCAAGAAAACCAGCAACTCAGAAATTGACAAATTAATGGGGGATTATAAAGTATTATATTTGTGAAATGACTGAACAAGAAAATCTGGAAATATTGGACTTCTTTGACCTTATATTTAAGCACATTTGTTGGTGCAATTTGTGGAAGACTATAATTGTACCCTTTATGGTAAAGCCAGCGGATGTTTTGACTTCTTTGACCTTGTTAAACTTCTAGGGGACTCCAAAACATATTCCCTATTTCGTGTCATTAATGTTTGGAAGAACATTTAGTAGAGGGAAGATGAAGGAAAGAGTTAACTGTAAATAAAACAAATTTCTTTCCTTAACAGTAGTAGTCTTATAATGCATAACCTGCATGCTATAAAGTAAAGCTTTCTCAGTTATTTCCCAGTGTAATAGGGATACAAAACTGGTACCCCTATTTTTTTTTCTCCTTCTTTCTTTCTTTCTCCTTGTTCAGTTTTAAGAAACATAGGCATTGCAATATAAAAAAAAAAAAAAAAAAAATGCTGGACAAAAGAACATGATACAAGAAAAATGTATATGCTTTTTCTGACTCTTGCATAGGGAAATGACTAGATTAAGTCCCTAGTAACATGTTTTAAGGGGAAGCAAATAAACAAAAAAGAATAATACATTTTTTTTCTCTAACAGATAATGAGTGCTTGTAGTAGAGGCAACTGTGTACCTGGTTTTCATGTCTATATGGAGACCATTTGATAATGGGCAATAAAAGCAGAATACTTATTTTTTCCAATGACTAGGAGATAATGTTTTCTGAAACCATTTAAGTGTTTTTCTAATCTGGGAGACAAAGAAGGATAAGACAAAAACAGGCAGCACTTAGTGGAAGTAGAAACAGAGGCTGTACCATGCATCTTACCATGGATAACTTCATTATAGGTTAATTCAAGTCTACAAGTGCGTCTGTCAATATGGAACAATTGTTCCTATTAGGAGGCATATTTGAAGATATACATATTGTTGTGTGTATTAAGTTAGAGTTTAGGGGTGTTCTGTGTGTGTGTGTGTGTGTGTGTGTGTGTGTGTGTGTGTGTGTGTGTGTGTGTGTGTGTGTGTGTGTGTGTGTGTGTGTGTGTGTGTCTGTGTTTTGAGGGTTTTCACAAAAACAAAAAGGTTTTTAGATGTGACATAGGCTCAAATGGATATGGCAAGAAAAAGTGCATAAAAGATCAACCTACTAAATATTAGTGTATGCTGAAACTAGACCATTAAGAAAAAGCTGTTACACATAGCAGGTGGGAATAATAACTTCTTGACATAATGTCACTTTCTATATAATCTTTAAATGTGAATTGTCTCACAGATATATACAAAAAAGAAAGAGCAGTGAACTATATTAAAACTGTAGAGTGCAAATAGTTATGCTACAGGAGTCACATTTGGAAATAACTGAGCATATGAATTTGATAAAGAAAGGATTTCAGGATGGTTATTCAACAGAATATTTGGGGCAAAGGAAAAGGGGAATACTTATATTAATTGCAAGAAGAGCTGCAATAGTGATAGGAGAGGCAAAATGATAATAATGGTAGATTTGTAGTACTAAGGGGCTACTGGCAAGGGAGGAGGATTATACTGGCATGCATTTATATTTACATGGTCATAGGATCATAGGAAGTTAGTAGGCCTAATAACCCTAGGGCTCTTACAAGCCTAGCTAAGTTCTACCCTTATTTCCACAATCAGCACCTATTGCCCCTGTCAAAGAGGGGCACAGGTGAAATGCCTGGGGTTAATTTACGGTCACCCATACAATCATCCAGATTGCATTAGAAGAGGGCTAATGAGGTGCTCTGCTTGACATGAAGTGAGAGCCTGTTCCAAAGGTGTGGTAACCTCTGAGAAACAAATCTGTTCCTCACCAGGTTCTATTAATGTTACATACCAGGCTGAGATCTTTAGCGCAAGTAACCCATGCACCATTTGACTTATGGAGATGCAGCATTTCTAATAAAGTAGGGTCAGAGATTGCTTTATATGCAAGGTAGAGATAATCTCTGAGTAGTCTGTATGAAACAGAATAAAGTGACAGTGATTTCAGATGATCCACATAGGACAGATGCTGAAGACCTGAATTTTCCTTATGAGGAACCTTTATGGTCTCTCCAATTGCTGCAGGTGCTTGGAAAGGTACATACCAAAAGGGGTGTTGTACTCAATTATTGGCCTGATGAGGGAAGAGTGCAGGAAGGTTTTAACCTCTTTTTTTTTTTTCTAAAGGCAATGCCCTTACTTATGAAATGAGCAATATAGAATGCTCTTCTTACCCCTGTGGGGGCATGGGGGTCAAAGGTAAGGTTGCTGTCAACCTGTGTGCTCGGGTCTCTCACCACTGAGTGCATACTTAAGGTGCTACTATTGATGTCGTAGTTAGCAGGAACATCATCCTTACTGAAAGGGATGCTATACATTTTTTTGCATTGAGTTTAAGGCCATGACTTTGGCACCAGTCATTTGTTTGTGTAAGACCCTCTTGTAGTATGTTGACATCATTTGGAGATTCTATGACTGTTCCCAGTTTGCAGACATCAACAACCTTTATCAGCCACATACCTTTAGTTTTTGCTTGTCCTTCAGGAAATAGATTCCAAACAGTAGATGTCCCAGGACTGATCCCTGTGGAACACCACTGGTTATGTTAGAGGTGAATCTCCTATTTTGACTATATGGATTCTATCAGTGAGCCAGTTAGCGAACCATCTAATGATATAAGGGTTGATACCTAGCTGGTGAGTTTGGTAGGCTGTATGCATAGATTTCTCTTCGTCCAGGGCCTTGGTGACTGTCTCGAAGAACTCCACTAGGTTTAATAGGCTTGATCTCCCTTTGACAAATCCAAACTGAGTAGGGTCAAGTGTTTGGAGATTACCTATATCTTTGTTGATAAGATCCATGATGATTTGCTCCATGGCCTTGCAGATAAGGCTAGTCAGGCTAAGAGGTCTATAGTTCTTTCTCGGGGTCAGTGGAAGCACCACCTTTGTGCAAGGGAATAACAGTGGCTGTTTTCTATTCATCTGGGATGAAGTCAGTGTTTAGACTATGATGACTATGATTGAAAAGAGTACCCAATGGTGTTGGTAATTCTTGTTGGAAACCATGTAGGACACAACCTGGGATGTTATCAGGTCCCATAGATGCTGAGTTTTGGGGCTTGGAGAGAGCATTTATAACCTGCTCTTTAGAGATACAAATTAGGGGAAAGGTGGTAGGGATGTCATGGGGTACATGTGGTGGGGACAGGAGACTGAAGTTTTCACAGAATCTGTCAGCTAACAGGTTAGCTATGTCCACAGGCTCAGTATATTTCAGAAATGTTATGAAAATCTGTATAAAACAGAGAAATATGAAAATCAAGAAAAGTTACAAATGGAAATGTTTATGGAAGAATTAAATATGCCAAAGTCAGAGGTAGATGAGATTCAATTACTAACAGTTAGGATAGGAGGAGATGAGATAAAAATGGTGATATATAACCAATTTAAAGGAAAGTCTCCAGGAATAGACGGTATTCCTGTGGGAGTTTGAGTTAGGAGGGAAGAAAGTGGGAAAGATCCGAAAGGATTTGTTTAACAGCATTTTAACATGAGGAGAAGCACCTACATCCTGGAAGAAAGTGGTGGTGGCTGTAATAACTAAAGATGTAAAGATCCATCAGATTCAGCTTCATACAGGCCCATTTCAATACTAAATCATGATTATAAAGTGAATAAAAACTCAGCACAAACAGAGCTGGAGACTCGGCTTATAATAGTCCAAATATTAAGTAGCACCACAATACCGGTATTGTACAAGTTATTCATTCCAAAACAACAGATCCACACAATATAGCACAAGCTTTCATCCCTGCTCAATCAGGAACTTCTTCAGAATTAATTAATTGTTAAAATCAATCTAGTTTAAACAGAAAACAATCATAAGACATGCCCTCTTCCCTTACATATCGAATTAAAACATCCTTAAAAAAACAAATATCAAAACCTAAATGCTAAAATAGTAAATTGAATGAAAAATAAATAATGAAGTACATAAAATCTAAACTTCTTTTATGTAAAACACTTTATAATTCATCTCTCCAATGCTTTTAATTTTAAAAAAACATGCAAGTGAAAAACAGTCATTTAACCCTGGCCATTGTAGGGCATTCATTCTTAGTTACCATAAGGCTTCTTGCTTTTCTAATATGAGTGCCCATGGACCAACCCTTACATTCGGTGTAATTACTTCTAATATCATGAATTTAAACATGTGATCAGGATATTCTATATTGTGTCTGGCTAGAGAGTTAGTGTCTTTCCTATTCTTTATGTCCCTTACATGTTCATAAATTCTACTCTTCAATTTACGCTCCGCTTTACCTACGTAAAAACAGGGACATTTTGTGCAAACTGCGCAATACACAACTTTCTCTGTAATACATGAACATTTATTATTCATTTTCTCTGTTATATTGTTACTGTCAAGGGAACTGCCCTCATATACATAAGCACAATAATTACATGAACCACATTTTTTCATATACCCATTTTGTGGGCCAGGATGTGTATATTCCAGAATGTTTTTTTATGGTTCTACCCTTTTTATACACAATGATGGTAGATTCACCTACTATTTGTCTAATATTTTTGTTATTGGCTAATTCCACCCAGTTCTTAAATAAAATATCAGAAACACCCATACTATTAAAAGTTGTAGTAAATGCACTACAGAAGTTCTCTTTTGATGTCTGAGTACTAAAATCAGTTTCGTTAGAGTAGGAATATAACTGATGTTCAGTGCTGCTAACAATAACACTATCATTTCGACTGATATATTCTTGTTGCCCTTGATACAATAGGGGTTTAAAATGACCCCTCTCACATTTATTCACTACTTCTAGCATTACCTCATTAATCAAAGAACTAGGGTACCCCCTCTTCTGAAACATATCTTTAAGATTATCGGACTCATCTAAAAATATTTCAGAATTGGAAACTATCTGTGCGGCCCTAACAAATTGGCCTTTAAATACAGCTTTCTTTTGTTTAAAAGGGTGAGGACTGCTGAAATGTAAAAAAAAAACTGTGTGAGTAGGTTGGTTTCCGATAAATCTGTGATTTAAGCACCCCAGATACTTTATCCTTGATTAATCTTACATCAAAGTATGGAATCTCATCAACATCAACAATATGTGTAAATCTTAAAAAGGGAGTGGAGTCATTTACACATTCAATAAACTCAGGTATAATCATACCCAGGCCCTCCTAAAACATAAAAATGTCATCCAATAATCTCATATAGCATGTACAATGGTACATCTGCATGGGATGCCAGATACTCCCATTCCTGAATATACTATGGTACATTTGCATGGGTTGTCAGGTAGTCTCATTCCTGAATATACTATGGTACATCTGCATGGGATGTCAGGTACTCCCATTCCTGAATATACTATGGTACATCTGCATGGGATGCCAGATACTCCCATTCCTGAATATACTATGGTACATCTGCATGGGATGCCAGGTACTCCCATTCCTGAATATACTATGGTACATCTCCATGGGATGCCAGGTACTCCCATTCCTGAATATACTATGGTACATCTGCATGGGATGTCAGGTAGTCTCATTCCTGAATATACTATGGTACATTTGCATGGGATGTCAGGTAGTCTCATTCCTGAATATACTATGCTACATTTGCATAGGATGTCAGGTACTCCCACTCCTGAATATACTATGGTACATCTGCATGGGATTCTAGGTACTCTCATTCCTGAATATACTGTGGTACATCTGCATGGGATGTCAGGTAGTCTCATTCCTGAATATACTATGCTACATTTACATGGGAGGGCAGGTAGTCTCATTCCTGAATATACTATGCTACATTTACATGGGAGGGCAGGTAGTCTCATTCCTGAATATACTATGGTACATCTCCATGGGATGCCAGGTAGTCTCATTCCTGTATATGCTATGGTACATTTGCATAGGATGCCCGATACTCCCATTCCTGAATATACTATGGTACGTCTGCATGGGATGCCAGATAGTCTCATTCCTGAATATACTATTTTACATTTGCCTGGGATGCCAGTTTCTCCCATTCCTGAATATACTATGGTACATTTGCATGGGATGCCAGTTACTCCCACTCCTGAATATACTATGGTACATCTGCATGGGATGCCAGGTACTTCCATTCCTGAATATACTATGGTACATCTGCATGGGATGCCAGGTACTGCCATTCCTGAATATACTATGGTACATCTACATGGGATGCCAGGTACTCCCATTCCTGAATATATTATGTTACATTTGCATGGGATGCCAGGTGCTTCCATTCCTGAATATACTATGGTACATCTGCATGGGATGCCAGGTACTGCCATTCCTGAATATACTATTGTACATTTGCATGCAACCATCTTAGCAACAGGAACCTTTAAGTTACAAATTAGGGCTATCGCTGGCATTAGCCTCACAAAGCCTGAAACAATTCCTGGGGGGGGATCCTTCCGGATTGTGGAGAAAAGAACAACACGAAACACAGTGTGGGTATTTTACACCATTGCCTATTTTCCTGAGGTCCCAGTAGATGCACAAACATGCACACATGCGTGCGCACGCGCGCACACACACACACACACACACACACACACACACACACGCACACACGCACACACACACACACACACACACACACACACACACACACACACACACATACACACACACACACACACACACACACACACACACACACACACACACACACATGGTCGTGCACACACATTCAGGCATGCTTTGCCATCATGGCATTACCTTGTCGAGTGCACTAGCAAGGGCTGGCACTTCCGTAACTGCCAAGTGGTCTGTAATTCCAAGGGCATTATTTATAATGAATCTATGTACCACCAAGAAAGTTCATATATTTCTCATTTGGCACACATCCACCCAATGCCGAACGTTCCTGCAAGGGGATTTCTCACAGGGCTATCTAGGTGGTAGGTATACACACCAGCTAGATAGATAGGCAGATATATGTAGTTATGCACCATGCAAACAGGGACAAAACTATATGTAATACATTGTATGTAATGTTTTACAGACAATGCCAGATGTGCTTAGTTCTCTGGTTTATAGCCCAATCAACCCCCCTCCCGACTACGCAAGAAATGTCAGCATGTGCTAAAAGGCTTAATATAGTGGAGTAGATGATTCACCTACTCAACAGTCACTTATGATGCCTAGATACATTAGGAAGGCATTGTAATAAAGTCCACTCACACACAGCAGTATCACCGCCAAGGTAATGGTAGGCACAATACACTGCAAAGCTGGCAAACAGGTGGTAACTTTTCACACCTATTAGCCATGACACAGGACAAAATGGTGCAGGCTGTCCATCAGCCATCACCATAAATGTGCACAATAGGAGTAGACAGGCATGGTACCATCATCACTTGAATGGGTGCGGGAGGGTGCCAGGTGACTGCAACACTAAGAGACGGAAGAAGCATCATATGAGGTGAGCACATTATCCATGCACAGGGATGCTGTAGTAAGTTAGGAATCATATCTTTCATTGGTGAGGTCAAGTTGCTGTGACATAGCTATTGTCATTGTTCAGTGTGTTGGACTGACTTGTGCTCTGTGACAAGAGAGAGACAGAACTATGGAACTCTATGCATTGGCACTGATGGGGTGTACCATGTCTTGATTTTGAAGATATTCGCCTCTGATGAGGTATACCATGTGCTGATCCTAATGCACCTCTGATGGGATACCATGTGCTGATTCTGATGAGAGCCCCCTCTGATGAATCACTGTCTACAAGGTGTTCTTCATCTACAAATGCAGGTGGCAAGCTGTATATCCACAGTAGTCTGTGTAGTCTGACTTGAGGCACTTTGTGGCTTCCACCCCACATCCAGAGTCATCTAGTGCCACGGAATGCATGGCTTCTGGAGACAGAGCAGATAGTGGCTGCAATTTGTCTCATGCAGGCACCTATGAAGGCAGTATTTCCCATCAGTAACTGCAACATTGTGTCCTCCCTGCTCACATATTCATGGTCACTATTTACTTGTTGCTTGCCATCTTGAAATCTGCAGATCACACTAATCATGCCCAAAATGCTGTGGGTAGCAACCGATTGTGCTTTGATTATTGACCTGCATTTCTGCTGGTTAATGTAAAGTTCAATAAACCAAACCAAAGCTTCCACAAACCATAAAATATAAAATGTAGTGGTCAAAACAGATAAAATAACAGCCTTTCATTACTTGTAAATTGCTTTTTTTATGCTTACAATAGCAAACTTGATGAAGTTTGCTGTTGTAAGCATACGAAAAGCACTTTACAAGTAATTAAAGGTTAATGTAAAGTGTCATAAGCATGTCAGGGATGGTCTTGAAGTTTTAGTGGTGCCTAACTGCCACCCTCCATTCCCAACATCTAACCCCCATGATGGGCATTTGCACCTCAGAGGCAGTCCACATTTCAGATATTGCATACACTGGGGTTGGGTCTATATTACATCATCAAATAGTCAGTTCACTGAATGGCACTTACATTGAAAATGCCATTCATCGAATTCACTCTTGTGGGGGGCTGTGCCCTCACACACCCTCACCCTGCTAATAATATATACCAGCTTTGAGATTACACTACAGTGAAGAAAGAGCAAATTTTCTGATCTTCACTGTACCACGATCTCACTATGAGCAGTTCAGTGAATGGCATTTTTGTTGTAAGTGCCGTTCGCTGAACTGACTTTTCGATTATGTAATATAGCCTCCTGGGGATATAGTTGCTGCCATGAGGGACTCTCAGGTAAAGGACATTCATCATGCCCTGGTGAGTCTGTGTGCTTAGCTTGTACCTCCATGGGGTCTCTACAATGTTTAATATAGTGACCTCTCCCTCCATAGTGCAGCAGACAGTACCATCCTGCCGCATATATTGTCATGCATTGTCGTACATTGTCATTCAGGTTGTGGCAGTGGCAGACCAGAGATGCATGGAAAATCAGACATGCAGCTGGGCATTGGTCAGTCCTTCAAATGCAACCGCATGTCCTATACTGTACAGTAATGGAGATTAATAACTGGGCATGTCTCTAGCTGACACATAAGTGGTTGGTGCCAGCCCAGCTCCCACATCCAAGGCACCCCTACATATGACAGACCACTTTCCTGGCTGGAAGATACAAAAACCTACTCAGCATGAGTAAGGTGCTTTATTGCTGAGACCCAATGATAACTGAGTGGGGGATTGTGTCAAAATAGGCAAAATGCACTGTTTTGCCTTCATCCAGAGCTTTGGTGACATTCTCAAAGAAGTCCACCAGGTTCAGTAAGCATGATCTACACTTAATGAAGCCAAACTGGGTCGGGTTGAGAATTTGAAGGTTGCGTATGTCCTTGTTGGTAAGGTCCATGATGATTCTTTCCATGGCCCTGCATATAAGGCTGGTTAGGCTTATGGGTCTATAGTTCCCTGGTTTGGTTGATGGACCCCCTTTGTGCAAGGGGATTACTGTTGCTGTTCTCCACTCTGCTGGAATAAAGCCAGTGCTCAGGCTGAGGTCAAAGAGAGTGCTAAGTGGTTCCACTAGGTGTTGTTTTAGATTGTTTAGTAAGCAGCCTGGGATGTTATCTGGTCCCATAGTGGCCATTTTGTGTGTCCTTGGAGAGCATGGGTATAACCTGCTTTTTGGAGATACTGTTGTCAAGTATGCTTTGGGGTATGGCTGGTGAGGACAGTGGAGTGAGATTTGAGCCATATCTGTCAGCTAGCAGGTTGCCAATTTCCTCAGGTTCAGTATGAGAGGTACAGTACACTATAAGTTTGGCACATAGCTGGGCACTCCTTTTTAGATTTCAGACATAGCTAAATAATGCCTTATGATTATCATTAGCTAGAGATGCTAATTTATTTTCATAAATAGTTTTAGGGGACTTAACAAAATATCTGATTTGCTTGTTCAAGCTACGGAGGGTATATTCTTCTCTGCTGAGTTTCACCAGGGTGGCTTGTTTTTTCGAGAGGACCTGATTTTGACCTGGTCAAGTACAGCTGAGTCTATACAGTTGTTTAGGTGTTTATGCAGGACATTTCTGTACTCCTCTGCATGGCAGTCGTTGGATGTGTTAGCAAGGGGTTTGAAACTTTTTATACCATCACCTAGTAGGCTGTAGTTTGCTTTTTAGAGATTTCTTTTTTTGATCCTCATGTGGGGGTGTCAGGTCTGATCTTTACTTTGAATGAGACAGATTTATAGTCTGACCTTACCAGGGAGAGGAACACACAGGGGGTAGTGCAGTGATCCCCCCCCCATGTTGGTGAGTACTAAGTCTAGGAAATTTCAGCCCCCTGTGGGGGTGCAGACTAGCTGTTCCAGGGCATTTGTATTGACAAAGTCTGGGAACCTCAGGGTGAGCATGTTTGTGCTCATGTATGTCACCCAGTCAATAGAAGGATAGATGAAATCTCCCATGACCAAAGTGTTTGGCTGCACAGTGAGTGACTCTAGTAAGTCCAGGTAGGAGGTGGACTTCTTTTGCTTCACGGTGGGGGACCTGTAGCTAGCAATGATGTGGTGCGGTGCTTTACCTAAAGTTTTTTGGACCTGAAATAGCTCAAGAGAGTCATACTGTTTAACTAGTCTCGAGGTCTATTTGACTTTAATGAAGATGGATGCTTCCACCTTTAGTTATTTCATACTTATTTTGGGGTCTGAACGTGTGGAAGACATTGTAGCCTCACATGGCTGACTGCTCTCTGTGGTCTTGAACCATGTCATTGACTGCGCAGATGTCAGCATCTTTCAAGTTGAGGAGTGCTTCCAGGAGTACAGTTTCCTGTTAAGGCTCCTAGCATTAAGCAGCAGAACCTTGAGTTTGTCTTAAGTGGATTTTTTTTTTTACATCAGAAATTTTGTTGTTTTGGCATTGCCTAAGCAAGGCAGCCTAGAAAAGACAGGTGAAGATCATCTCGGGGCAAAGCAGCATGGTGTGTCAACCATGTCTCCCAGGCTGAGAAATACTGGATCCCCCTGAATTGACATCAGTAGCTAAGCCAATTGTTGAAGTCAATCATTTTTGGCTATATTGTGGCATCATCCTGGGTGAAGGTAGAATGCTGTTTAGGGCTAGGAACATACCTGCTGGGGACACATAATCTGAAAGCTCCATCATATCTCTCTTCATGTAGTCCTGAAAGGTATGTCTCAAGTCATTCACCTGCACATGTACTATGACACAGTCATAATGGTAATTATTGTTGAGTGACTTGAGTGTGTGAGTAATTTGACAGATCCTGGCACCTGACAGGCAGCTGACGGTGACCGTCTCCTTCACCAGCATGTGTGTCTCATTATGGAGTTGCTTATGACCAGGACATTTGGTTTTGAGGTGTTTTGCCTTACAGGATTATTTGCTGAGACACTACTGTGTGCGGTGTTATGTGTAGTGGTTTTTATGTGCTTTGCAGTGTGTAAGTGGTTTGCGTTTGGGAGGTCTCTGATCTTTTGGTATGGTGGGTTTATGTGTTGTGACCTTGTTTTGTGTCAGAGGTGATGTGTGTGTGTGTGTGTGTGTGTGTGTGTGTGTGTGTGTGTGTGTGTGTGTGTGTGTGTGTGTGTGTGTGTGTGTGTGTGTGTGTGTGTGTGTGTGTGTGTGTGTGCTGACAACCTATTTGATGTCTGGTTTGCTGTTACTTTAGAGAACTGATTCCAAATTCACAGTGTAATTATAATCTCACATATTATATTTGATTGTTTTAGGAGTAAGTGATTGTCAATATACATGATTCAATTATTACATTGCCTCAGGATGCTCATGTCAATCAGGCTGGCTGGAGAAATTATTGGAAACTGACCATCCATTATGACAGGTTTTTACCATAAATACTATTGAGGGGTGGGCTAGTTTGACCAGATTTTGCTCTTAATTTAACAAAGGGGCTTATTATATTGAAGGCTAGGAGTGAAAACTATGGCAACACTTCTCAACATGCAACTGAGTTTCCTGCAATGCAACAGGAAAGCTTGGGATGGTTCACTAACAAATGTTTAGGAGAAAATTGTGTTTCAAGGCATTTGCATCTATCTATGCATGGCATCACTGAACCCTGTTGCACAGTGCACAGCTATGTGTAAACTTGAAGCTTAAATACAGGCAAAATTAAACACTTTTAAGCTAAACTATCAAAGGAAAAGGACACACTGAGCTTTCATCCAGTAATGTCCAACTCTGGTGAGGGTCAGACTACACTCTTCTGCCACAAGGTTGCAGGCAGGGTCCTCCTAATATAAGATGGCTGGAATAGTGCTCAAGTGCAACAATAAAGTATAGATTCAGAAAATCTGAATCTAGTCTATGCTATGTACTAGCTACCTAAAGCAACAGAACAGATTTTTTAAAGTGCAGAAAAATACAGTAAAAATCAGAAAAATAGGTAGAAAAATTATAACATATAGTCAGCAAAGTGCAAAGGAAACTCACAAGGTACTTATTTTTTTATTTTAGCAGGGAATGCTTTGGATTTTAGGAGAATCTCTCCTGAATTCTGGCAAAAGTCACCAAACATTTAGTAACTCTGGTTAAAAGAGCACAAACCTACATAAACATGAGGCTTAAATGCAGGTGAAATTAAACATTTTTAAGCTAAACTGCCAAGGGGAAAGCATACAATGAGCTTTCTTCCAGTAATGTCCAACTCTGATGAGGGTCAGACTACACTCTTCTGCCACAAGGGTGCAGGCAGGGACCTCATAATGTAAGATGGCTGGAATAGTGCTCAAGTTAAACAGTACAGTCTAGATTCAGCAGATCTGACTCCAGTCTATGCTATGTAGCAGCTACCTAAGGCGACAGAACATTTTTAATGCAGAAAAACACAGCAAAATCAGCGAAATGATAAAATACATTCAGCAAAGTACAAAGAAAACTCAAAAAGTACTTATTTTTTAATTTTAGCAGTAGATGCTTTGGATTTCAGCAGAATCGCTACAGATCTCTGGCAAAAGTCACCAAACGTTGAGCAGCTCTGGTTAGATGGCCTGCAGTGGCACTGCCCTCTGTACAAACTGGCAACTCTTCGAGCAGCTGTGAACAATGATAGACTATGGAGAACATTTCCTATAATGAATTTTAAACTGGAGAGGTATGCTTATATACAATGCACAGTGGGGAACTGTGTTTGCACAAAAAATTTAATTCTTTTATACCAGCAGAATGGAAGACTTTTACACAATCTCTCAGGACAATCAGATAAAAACACAGACGTTGCATTTTTTTTTAGGTTAACTTTATTTTTGTTGTTCGGCTATTCAAAATCTTGACAGCATTAAGCCAGGGGCAATAGCGCTCTACAAATGAATTTAGATGACCTACTCATTACCTCTGAAAACAATATCATCTCTGTATAAAATGATATTACTGGGACTTCAAAGCGATCATGACGGATTTAACGGAGAAGGAAATAACAGTGTAAGGACTGACTCCCTTTTCTAGAGTGTTAACTGGGCATGTGCATAAACGATTTTAAATAACACGTTTTGTAAGCAGTTACTAAACTAATTTACATATGTAAAGTTGAGTCCATAAAGCAAGAATTTCTTGATTAAAGGTCAAATGCCTTGGAGACGTAAATTAATATAGTCACAGTACATGCTATAGTACGCATTGCAAAAATAGTGCATCTGTACAAAAGATGAAAGAGAAAGTCTGTATTGGTGTCATGCCCTTTTCTGAAAATATACCAGCTACTTGTAAGTATGCCATAGGCCTTGATGTATGTATGTAACTCAGAAGTTGCTGATTTTTCTAAAATTTTTGCCAAAGGCAGTCGTGGAACAGGTGGTCATATCACTGCCAAAGGCTAACTTGTTTTCGGCACTAGATGCAAACTAGGAATTCTGGCAGATAAATCTATATGAGGAATGCTTCTAATTATGTATGTTTAATATACCATTAGGAAGGCATATGTTTCTTAGACATCCTTTTGGTATTTCATCAGACAAAATGCATTCCAAACAGTTGTTTCACAGGTAACTGAAGGCCTGGAAGATGTTGTAAACAGCTGCTGATCTACTACTATAGCGCCGGACAATAGAAGAGCATGACAACATACTAATACAGTTGCCAAACAGAGTAAGGTAGAATAAGTTAAAGCTTACTAAAAGCAAATGTGAAATAAGAGTGATAAGTCTGAATTAAACGGAAAATATTCTGATAACACAGAGAGACTGAAGACAGATGTAGAAAAAAAGGTCGGAACTGTTAGTTTGCACTAGTACCAAAGTTAAAAGACAAAACGGAATTACACAGGATTCTCGAAATTATGCACTATCTTGCAAATTTTGTAGCTAATGTATCTAAAACAATGATACCTCTAAAAAACTGTTAGGATCACGAGTTAGCATGGACATGACAATATGAACGGTATAAGAATTTTGAAAATTCTCAGTAAAGTACTTATAGATGTAACAGCATTAAATTAAGCTAGATGTGTTGCAGATAGAAATCAATTAGAATAGAATAAGAACTGTGAGTCCACAAGAGAACTGACCAGGTGCATATGGACAAAAACATTTATAGATGAGCAGAATCGATATGTTCAGGTAAAAAAAGGAACTGTTTGCAACAGTGTCTGGATCTGAGAAATTCTGTATCATATCTGTGCTAAAGACATTCAAGCATAACTGAGATTGTAGACAATACTGCTTAATACAGAGAAATGTGATCTGAAAGTGAAAAAGATACCAAGCAAGGAAGTACACATAGCAGACATCCAAAGTAGATCAGAAGCTTGATGAGTTGCCGGAAATAGAACAGTAGGCTATTTCAATAATATTCCAATCATCGATTACAATGCCCCATTTGTCATGTATCTCACTAGACACCTGTAACAACTGGAGACGTCACAAAAGTACCTCACAAAGAGGATCCTATGACTTAAACACTGGTCCTAGATGGACAGACTCAAAAAACTCCAACTATTCTCTGTCTCATATCGCCTACTTAGAGGCGATCTCTGCTTGACTTACAAAGCCATGTCTGACCCAACTCTGTTAGAAATTCCAATCCCTCCACATCACACGCTCCAGAGACCTCAATCTCATTACCACAATTAATAGAACATGTTAGAGGGACAGGTTCATAACCCAGAGACTGCCCATGCTATGGAATAGACTTCCCATACATGTTAAGCAGAGCACCTCACTGACCCTCTTCAAGGGAAATCTTGATGAGCGGATGGGAAACAGAAAATTCACCCCGTGGATAACTCCAATGGCTCTACTCGACAGAGGCACTGGTAATTAAGGTCAGGTGGCACTATGCCAGTGTAATCCTATGGCTAGGCTTATAAAGGCCCCAGGGCCATTAGCCTAGTGCACACCTATGAACCTATGAACCTATTTAAGGGACACCACAGTAACCTTTAACAAAAGCAGGATTAACATGGGGGAAGACAAGTAGCCAACTGGGGGTCCCCAGTTACAAGATAAAAAATAATAATTTGTGGACACAAATTCTGTGCATCTGTAAATGGCAGAATGATAATTATACTAAGGTTTCTTTTTTCTGGAAGTGCAATTTTGTGTTTACTTTTGAAAAACCGATACAAGCATTTCCAAAGTTTGAATTGGTTGTCCTGTTGCTGTGGTTCTGGCCTGAAGTACAGGGAGAAGCTCTGGCTGCCTTGCAAGCTGTGATCCTGCAAAGTATAAAGCAGGTATACTTTTAGGATGTAGCAAGTTTTATCTATTTAATATTATATTATAATGGCACATTTACGTGCAGCCATGCATCATTCACAAGCTGACTCCTTGTCTATCACACTGTAGTCGTATATTGCAGTGTAAGCTGTGCAATAGGTTTGCCTACAATGCTGTATTTGTAATGAAGTTTAAATCCTCTACATTGTATATTTAAGCATGAATAATGCATGCATTCTTGTAAATATTACATCTTTTACTTATTCACTGTTACCACTTTGCTATGCTTTTTATATGCATTTTTTGTTAGATACGTTAATGGAAGTATTTTCGTAACTGAATTTCTAAGTGCATATTTTACTTGTTATTGTTCTGCCATTATGTTTAAAGTTGTGGCTGAAAAGGGTGTCTGCACCAGTTCACTTATCTGGCTATCAAAGTATTAATAAAATAAAAAAAGACTTGCAACAGTAGCATGTCCTTATATGATGCAAGTTGTAATATTTTACTGGGTTGATTATGTTGATTATGTATTTGCATAATGTAAAGTTGACATACACAATGCCTTGTTTACTTTATTTTAATCTGTCTGGCACCAGTGGTATGATATACACTACTGTGGCTGTTATTTTATCACCGTTGTCTATGCTGAACTGTAAACAGTCAATAGGTTGGCTGCAAAAGCTCTGAATATTGGCTGTCTGAGCAGATAAAAGTTACAGACTCTGTTGTTGTTTGATCGGATTAAGTAGCTTACATCCTTCTAAGCTGGGAATTGCTGACTGAAGGCTCAGTGTCTAAAAGTGTATTAGTTCTGGTTAAAGCACTTGGGCTTCAGGCCAGTTATTTTTCATTAAGAAGGTTTATGGTCTGCACCCTTGTGGGAGGAGAGGCTAGATTCTACCCTTCTGAGCTGGGAATTTCTGGTTAAAGGCTTTTTGTGCCTGCTTATCTGAACTGTTTCTTTCTGAAACTGGTGCGCCTTGTTTGCTGTAGCATAGACGAGATTCAGGCATCCTGAATCTAGCTTTGTTTGTATAACTTGAGCACTGATCCAGGCCATCTTTTTTGGAGAAGGTTCTCCTGCACCCTAGTGACAAGAGTGCGCAGTTAGAACTTGTCTGGTTGAAGACTGCTGGAACAGGGCTCAGTTTTGAGCTTTTTTACTGGTTAATTGGATAATTTGTTTAAATCAGTTTGCTTGTTTTCTATTGTTATATAAAAATGCACTTTATTCATCTGCTTTTACTGTATTTGTGTTTCTTCTTACTTTATTACTTTATTTTGCTTTTGTTGCCTGTTCTTGAAAGCACTTAATTGCATTTATTCTGCTGCATTTATTACTGCTTGTTAGTAGCCTGATTAAATTGTAACTGTTATTTTAAGTCTTTGGTTGAAGCACTTGGCTTCAGACCAGTTGTTTTACATTAAGAAGGTTTGTGGTCTGCACTGTTGTGACAGGACAGGTAGCTTACATCCTTCTAAGTCGGGAGTTGCTGATTGAAGGCTTAGTGTATGTTATTCTAAACGTGTATTAGTTCTGGTTTAAGCACTTGGGCTTCAGGCCAGTTATTTTACATTAGGAAGGTGTGGTCTGCACTCTTGTGGGAGGAGAGGGTAGATTCTGCCCTTCTGAGCTGGGAGTTTCTGGTTAAAGGCTTATTGTGCCTGCTTACTTGAACTGTTTCTTAGCCTTGTTTGCTGTAGCATAGACTAAATTCAGACCTGCTGAATCTAGCCTTGTTTGTATAACTTGAGCACTAATCCAGACCATCTTTTTTTGGAGATGGTTCCCCTGCACCCTAGTGGCAGGAGTGTGCAGTTAGAACTTGTCTGATTGAAGACTGCTGGAACAGGGTTCAGTTTTTAGCTTTTTATTGGTTAATTCGTTAATTTGTTTAAATCAGTTTGCTCATTTGCTACTGTTACATTAAAAAAATACATTTTATGCATCGCCGCTTAGCTAGGGTAAAACTATTCTCGGCGCCATAAAATCTTCTATTCAAATTTTCCCTTAGAACTAGCCAGTTATTTAGTTTTAGCACTCAAATCTGTTTCTTTGAGCTCAGCACTTGTTCAGAATGCATTGTGAGCACTAAGTAAGCTACAAATTACTACAGCACTCAACTTTCCTCACTTGTCTAGAGGAAAAAAATTTTTAGTACTTAATAAATAAGCACCTGTCTAGGCATATCTAAGGATCAGCTCCCGGTGTTTTCTCCTGTCTGCCTGATGAATCTGGGTATCTTGGGACAATGCAGCAATTGCCTCATGTACACAGACAACCTTCTCCTCCTACCACCCAACACTACAACATGTGAGAGATGCACTTATATAGCCAAACTGAAAGTAAAGCTCCCTTCACCCAAGACTGGACTAGACAGTCAAGAGGAGAAGGTAAACACTTGGACCACACCACACTCATTACATAGTCCCTCCAAACCTACACCACCAAAACAGACACATAGAAACACAAAACATACACCTACATTTGCGGAGGCTCTCAATAAAATTTTCTCAAGCAACAGAGACCTACAAAGCAGAAACACAAGCAGCCTCCACCCCCAACACAACCAAATGACACATAGCCCACAATCTCAGTGTGCCACTCAACCACAGTCCATAAGGCATAACATTATACCCATCACTCTAGTCACAGGTGACTCTATAGTCAGGCACACTGATGTTCCACTCACTATGCTAAACAAGGATAAAGTTACTGTCAGCTGCCTGTCAGGTGCCAGGATCCGCCACATAATGCACACACTCAGGTCACTCTACAACAAGTACAAATATGACTCTGTCATTGTCCATGTTGGTGTGAATGACCTGAGCCATACCTCCCTGGACTACATGAAAAGAGACATGAAGGAGCTCTCTAATCTTGTAGCCCAGGCAGGTATAACCCTAGCCCTCAGTAGCAGTCTGCCATCACTCAGAATGATACCACAGTGCAAGGACAAAATGATTGACTTCAACAATTGGCTAAGCTTCTGGTGTTATTCTAAGGGGATCCAGTATCTGTCTGCCTGGGATGACATGATCGACAGACCACAGTGCTTTGCCAGAGATGGCCTGCACCTGTCACCCTTGGGATTCCAAATACTGGCTATGGCTCTTGCCACCCCTATAGTGCCTATTTTAGGCAAGGTTCAAATTACAAATTCACCACTGTAACAGGTACAAGCAAAAAATATCTGAGGGTAATGCTACTCAATGCTAGAAGTCTAAACCTCAAAATGCATTCACTCGAGGCACTCCTTAAAATGGAGAACATTGACATCTGTGCAGTGACAGAGACCTGGTTCAAGGCTTCAGAGAGCACCCCTGCATTACCAGGCTATAATTCATACCACACCTTTCGGCCATCTAACGTGGACCAAAACATAAAAGGCAGAGGCATGTCCATATTCATTAAGGATATCCACACCTCCAGACTAGTTGCTCAGCATAATGCATCTGAGATTATCCAAGTGCAACTAACTCTGGGCAAGACAACAATCCAAATTGTAACTTGCTACAGATCCCCCACCATGCACCAGGATTCCCCCTCTTCATTTCTTGATACACTGGAAAATATTAAGGTACAAACCAACACCCTAATAATGGGCAATTTCAACTACCCCACCATTAACTGGGAAAACTACTCATGTACCAACTCTTTTGCTCAAAGTTTTCTGGAATTCATAAATTCCAAAGCCTTGGATCAACTTATCTACACCCCACCAGGGGCAGCAATATCCTAGACCTGGTCATTACCAACATGGGCAACCGGTGGTTCCACACCAGAGGTCAATTCCTCATTGGTCAGATCTGTCCACAAGCTAATCACCCTAGACATCGACATCCTGCCCCCACCCCTCATTAGGGAAACCACCATAAAAAATGTCTCCAAAGCCAACTTCACGCTTCTTAAGACAAAAGTGGCAAATTTCACGACACCCATGCAGATGGACAATAGAGGTACGACTGCTAAAACCTACATAAATGCACTGTATAAGCACTTACGTGAGTGCATGGATCATGCTATCCCTAACAGAACCAAGATGCTATCCTCCAAAAAACAGGAAGCCAATCTAGTGGTCCCTTGCCATAAACAAACTCTACAACAGAAGAAAGAAACTTTTACAAAAAAGAGTAAAATCCCATGATTGGAGGTACTCCCTAGTCAGCCTCAGTAAGAAGCTGAGATCCATCATAAAATCCTCCAAAGCTAGTTATAAAAACAAAATCACCACTGATTTTAAAGGCAACCACAAAGCATTCTATAGCTATGTCAAGAATCTCAAGTGCAACACTCAGATCTGCTCTGAGTTACAGCACAATGACACTGAATATACAGAACAAACTGATATTGCCAGCATCCTGGTAAATAGGTTCAATGCTAACTTTACCCCCCTCTCAACCCCTAAAGGGCCCATCTCTATACTGAACGTATGCAATGTTCCTGTAATCACAGCTGCACAGTTAAAAAAAACACACTCTCCAAAGCCAAAAACACAGCATCAATCGGACCTGACAACATCCTAGGCTGCGTTATACACGAACTACAGAATGAACTGGCATGCCACCTAAGCACCATGTTCAATCATAGCCTCACCTCAGGCTTTGTGCCCACTGAATGGTGCACAGCAACGGTTATCCCACTCCACAAAGGGGGAGCCAACATGGACCCCGGGAACTACTGCCCCATTAGCCTGACGAGCCTGGTCTGCAAGGCCATGGAACGTATCATCATGGAACTTATAAACAAAAACATTGGTAACCTCTAAACTCTGGACCCTGCCCAGTTTTGGTTTGTAAAATGTAGATCATGTCTCCTAAACTTGATAGACTTCTTTGAAGCAGTCACCAAAGCCGTAGATGAGGATAAAGTTGTTCACACAGCCTATCTAGATTTCACCAAGGTTTTTGACACCATCCCCCACTCTCGAATTATAGATAAACTCACTAAACTAGGTATAAATTCCTATGTCACAAGATGGGTTGTCAACTGGCTCACTGACAGAACCCACACTGTGAAAGTAGCAGACTCCAAATCCACAGTGACAAGTAAAGTACCACAGGGCTCAGTCCTGGGTCCTCTCCTGTTTGGTATCTACTTTTCTGAAGTACAGGCTAACACAGAAGGAATTTGGCTAATGAAGTTCACAGATGACTGCAAACTTGGAGCCATAATCGAAACTCCTAATGATGTGGACATCCTACAAAAGGGCCTCATTTGGACAGATACCTGGTGTCAAAGCCATGGTCTTAAGCTCAATGCCAAAAAGTGCATTGTCATCCCCTTTGGTAAAAACTCTGTACCCGTGAGCTACCACATAGGTGGTAGTCTACTTAACACTGAAAGTGTGATAAGAGACCTTGGGACACAGGTGGACAGTAGTCTTTCCTCTGATAATCACTGCAGTAGTCAAGAAATCATTCTACATAACACACCTCATCACAAAAGGTTTCTCATCCATGAAAAAAGAGGTCATTGTTCCCCTCTACTCATCACTCATTGGACCCATTATAGAGTACAAAGCCCCTTTTGGTATGTACCTCACAAGACATCTACAACAACTGGAAAGGCCACAGAAATACCTCATAAAGAGGATTACTGGCTTGAAACAGATGCCCTATGTATACTATCTCAAAAAACTCCAGCTATAATCTGTTGCATATCACCTACTCAAAGTCGATCTCTGCCTAACATACAAAGCTATGTCAAACCCAGAGCTGTTGGACATGCTCCACTTAAAGAAATCCCAATCCCTCCGAGTTACACGCTCTTGGGACCTAAATCTTCTCAACACAATAAACAGAACATGCTGGAGGGATAGATTCCTGTCCCAGAGACTTCCCATACTCTGGAAGAAACTACCTATCTATATCAAACAGAGCTCCTCATTAGCACTCATGAAAATTCATGATGATTGCATGGGAAATAGGAAATTCACCCCGTGGATCCCCTCTGTGGCTCTGCTCAACAGGGGCACAGGAAACTAATTTTCTTGGGTGGCGAAATCCAGGGTACCTTTTTGGCTAGGCTTATATAGGCCCTAGGGCCAACAGCCTAGTACCTACCTATGAGCCTATGAACTTGTCTGTTCATGTGGAACAAAGCTGTAACATATTTACAAAACATTATCTATCTTTTTATTTTATCGCATTCAATTGTCTGAAGTGTACACAGCAAAATGGAAGCATTATTGGTATGGGATTTGACTCTGGGATGGAACTGATTAACACTCCTACCATTTTATTAAGTTAGACAGTCATTAGTCTCTCGTTGCAGGACTACTATGCATTTGTGTGATGCAGATTGAAATATGTTATGTTGACTAGTGTGAGTTTGTGTTAAACAGAATTAAAGTATTGCAGTCAATACTTATTTTTCTTTATTTATTACAGTCAGGCATATAGCATACACAGTCAATAAAATGGCTATAATTGCCATGTACGAGGGCTGTCCATAGATGAAAATGACTGATTCTGCTGTTGTTTAGTCAGGTTAAGTATTCATCAATCTGGCTTTGCAGAACTAGAATACATTTGTGTGAGGTATATCTCTTAACCTTTCAGTGCAAGAAATCTGGACAAAGCCAGAAATAATGCAGGGACAATGGCCAAAAAATAGGACATATTTTAAATATTGCTCCTATAAACTTAGAAAGTTGCTAGAATAACATCTTTAACATTACTATGCATTTCTGAAGGATGCACAGTCTGAAATTCAAATGCCTGTCATTATTTATTATTTAGTTACTTCAGTCCTCAATGATTTGTCAGAAATCCACAACTTTTATGAGGCACAGACCACAAATTTGAGGCAAAATCTGGACATTCTGTGAAAATCTGGGCAGTTGAAAGGAATAGTGTGAAGCATAAGTGGAATATTTACTATGGCCTTTTTAAGTAACAATTCAACATCAGAGGTATACACAGTAATAAAGTGTTGCAATTAATGGATACAGAAGCTGTCTGTCGATAAAACTCACTTATTCTTACTGTTGTGTGATCACCATTAAACAATTACTGACCTGGTGTGACAGGAGTAGTGCCACACAATATATTGTGATAGCTGAATTCAGTGTAAAGCAATAATTGTTGCAGTTTATGTTTCTGTGAGTGTGTGTCTATGGGTGGGGGGTTGCAGTATATCTAAAAGCAAGAAGTTTGGGTCAGACAAAAAACTTCTTCAAAGCTGATTACAACCTCCTGAGGGATTGTATAAACAGCTTCACAGCCCCCTCCCATTCTGTAGAAACTGGCACCAATGTCCAAATCTACACCAGAGTACTATACAAGCATTTATACAGATGCATGGAATCAGGAATACCTGACAGGACAAAATCATCCTCCGAAAGGAAGAGTAAACCTGTCTGGTGGACATCTGCAATAAATAAACTCTATAACAAAAGAAAAAAAATGCTGTCCAGGACCAAGAAGGAGCAGGTGCTCAATTGGAAGCAATCCCTCCTTAGCCTAAACAAGCAAATAAGAGCACTAGTGAAATTCTCTAAAGCCACCATTGAGTCCAAATTCTACTAGAGACAATCATAAGGCCTTCACATATGTCCCCAATCTCAAAGGAAGCACCCAGATCTGTTCAGAAGTGGTGGTCAAGGACACCACATACACAAATGCTGTAGATATAGCCAACCTAATAGCTAACAGATTCAGCAAAAGCTTCCCCCTCTGTCCCCCCATCAGTAAATCAGGAAATCCCCAGTACCTGCCCCCTCCCCTTATCTCTAGGGAACAGGTCATCACTGCCCACTTAAAGGCAAAAAATACAGCCTCCATAAGACCCAATAACATCCTAGGCTGCACCCTACATGAACTCAGGCATGAACTTGCAGCACCATTAGGCACCCTATTCAACCAAAGCCTGAGTACCAGCTTTGTTCCAGCTGACTGGAGGACAGCCACTGTCATCCCTTTACACAAAGGTGGAGTGTCCACCAATCAGGGAAGTTATAGACCCATCAGCCTAACTAGCTTGATCTGCAAGGCATGGGATAGATTCTCATGGACCTCATTAACAGGGACATTGGCAACCTCCAAACTGTCAACCCTACACAGTTTGGCTTTGTCAAGGGGAGATCATGTCTGTTAAATCTGGTTGACTTCTTTGAGACAGTCACCAAAGCCATTGATGAGGGGAAGTCAGTGCACACTGCCTACCTTGGTCTGGCCAAAGCTTTTGACATTATTCCCCACTTGGGCATAATAGATAAACTCTGTCAACTAGGCATCAATCCATATGTTACCAGAGGGTTCCTATCAGTTCATCGAAACTTCAGAAGTTCAAACACCATATGTTCGAACTGTGAAGTTCAAAGACTGATTATCGCAAAGCCGCGGAACCCCAAATTCTTTCCCAGTGAAAGAATTCAGTGGAACATTTCTGTGCCTTTGCCATTTTCAGCATTGTAGTGGAAAGTTACTGGTCGAGTTCACATAAATGTGCGATTGTGCGGATGGTAGGGTTAGGGCACGGGTTAAGTGAGTTAGGGCGCGGGTGAGGTGGGTGTGCGATAGTGACAGACTTTAGGGATAGGGCAGGATAGGTGAGTTAGGGTTAGGGAGTGGGTCAGGTGAGTATGCGACAGTGACAGACGTTAGGGTTAGGGCGGGATAGGTGAGTTAGGGTTAGGGCGCGGGTCAGGTGAGTGTGCGATAGTTACGGACCTTAAGGTTAGGGTTTAGGTTAAGGTAAGTGGAAAGATAGTAGTGTATGTACAGTTTAGTGTAGGGTTAGATGTAGGATTTTAAGTGTATGTGTGTGGATTTCTGCTTTTTGGTGTGCTTGTGTTGTGTGTGTATTTCTTGAAACAGCAATTTTTTTCCCTGGGGAAAAAAATTGCTGTTCTAAGCATTCGATATTTTTGCACTTCGAGGTTAGAAGTTCGAACATATGGTGTTCGAACTTCTGCCGTTTAGTCGAAGTGATATAGACCCGTTACCAGATGGGGTGCAAACTGGCTCCCTGATAGAACCCACCTAATCAAAATAGGGAAAGCCACCTCAATCAGTAGACTGGTAACTAGCAGTGTACCCCAGGGATTGGTCTTGGGGCCTCTGTTATTTGGGATATACTTCTCTGAGGTGCAGGCCAAAACCAATGGGCTATGGCTGACCAAGTTTGCAGATGACTGCAAGCTGGGCACAGTCATCAATTCCCCAAGTGATGTGAATGTCCTCTAAGAGGGTCTCACTCAAACAAATGACTGGTGCCAGAAATATGGCCTCAAGCCAGAAAATACATCATCATCCCCTTTGGGGAGAGTGATGTCCCCACATATTATCACATTAATAACAATGTCCTAAGCATGCAATCAGTCGTGAGGGATTTGGGCCCCCAGGTTGATAGCAGCCTGACTTTTAACCACTATTTTGCTTCCGTTGTACAGAAAGCTTTCTACACGGCCCACCTCAAAAGTAAGGGTGTCTCATCCACGGACAAGGAGGTCATAACATCCATGTAGTCTTTCCTTATAAGGCCAGTTATTGAGTACAATGCCCCATTTGGCATGTACCTTGCAAAGCACATGCAGCAGCTGGAGAGACCACAGAGGTTCCTCACCAGGAGAATCCAGGGACTCAAACATCTACCCTACACAGATAGGCTAAAAGCCCTGTCCCTCTACTCAGTTTCATAGAGACTCCTCAGAGGTGACCTCTGTCTGGCATACAAAGCAATCTTAGACCCCACCATGATAGGACTGCTGCATATCCCCAAGTGAAGCTCCACTCGAGTAACAATCATGCCTGGCCTCAACCTAGTCTGTGACATCAATAAGACTTGTTGGTGGGATAGATTTGTGTCCCAGGGACTCCCCCACCTATGGAATAGTCTCCCTGTCTACATCAAGCAGAGTATCTCATTATCCCTTTTTAAGCGCAACCTGGATAACTGGATGGGAAATAAAAAAATACACCCCTGGGATTCCACCTGTGTCCCAACTGGGCAGGGGCTTTGGGTGCTGATTTGTCTAAACATGGGCTAAAGTCTTGTCTAGGCTTATAAGGGCCTCAGGGCCAATAGCCTAGTAACTTCCTGTGATCCTATGATGTTTTTCACTTTCCACAACAGTCAAACATCAGCACCGTATGCAATAACTGGCTATTTCTGGTAATCTGGGAAGGCTGTGTGCAGATGCACTTTATTTCCTGGTTGAAGTCTTGTTTGCAGTTCCTTCCATGTGGAGCATAAAGACCCACCCTCTCTGTGTGTAGATTTTATACAGTTTCATCCAGGTGGTTTTGGTTTTCTCCAGCACCTCAAAGACATGTGTGCATTGTGATAAATCTAGGGACAGTAAGGATAAATGTGCATGTGTGAAAAAATATTACCAATTTTACTTGTGGACACACAATATCGGGAGCACATATTTAACTATTCTGGCTAACAGTAAAAAAGGGACAGTCAGTAAGTAATTCTCCTTCAGAATATCGCACAAAATGCCTCTACAAATCACTACATCTTCAGAGCTTTTGAGGAATTGTCAGCCACCAGATCACTGGCTATATTAAGGGGATTTTAATCTAGGATTATTGGGGAGCATCCTCAACCTCTATCTTGGGACACACCCAGTCTAAAGCTGGGCCTGGAGAGAAGACAAAATACAAGAATTCCAGAATTGTGCCGACAGTGATTTAAAAATTAATTAACTGAAACAAGTTACTATGAGAGGCTGTGCAAAAGTCACCAGTAAGGAAAGAAATTCAATCTTATTTTGATTTTAAGGAAGAAATAAGTGGTGCCCAATGCTTACCATTCAAAGTTTCAAAAGAATGCTTCATAATCAAGTTAGAAGGCAAATGCTATGTAGGATAGATGAAACACATCTGAAATAATAACACTGTGTGAGGATTTATATATAAATATGACAATATTTTCTGAATTAGATTGAAATAGCTATGTGAGTTGAGCCTGATAAAACATGCAGCAAGTAAACTAAAATATGTAATTGAACTTTCAATGCATATGTTTTCTGTGGTGTAACAAGATGTATAAATGTTTGTCGTTTTTAATGAATGCATGAAAAGGGAAACATGTAACATTTATAAACTTTATTCTGTTATAAAATACAGCAGTTATATGAGGTCTATATCACAACAGCGAACTTTAAAAAGTTTGACCATTGTAATATTGACCCGTTACGTTCAAAACCCCAAAAAAACGAAACCACAGAACAGCGATTTTTTTCCCAGGGTAAAAAAATTGCTGTTCCTTTACAAAAAAAAAAAAAACAACCTTAAACCTAAACTGTGCCCCTCACACCCCCCCCTACTTAAATATACCAACTTCGAGATTGCACCACAGTGGAGGAAATAGCAAAGCCCCAAAAATGGCCCACCAACTTTTTTCCCTGGGAAAAAAGTTGATGTTCCGTGGCTTCACTATTTTTTGCTTTTGGACTTCAGGGTTCGAGATTGCAAAGTTCAAACTCGTACTTCGATGTTGTAATATAGACCCGTTATATGCAGGATGCAAAAATATAAATATTCTGCCTTCTTCATGAACTAGGATTGTTCCCAGGCTCATGAAGGTAAGTTTGTAAAAAGCAAATAGAAGATTCTTTAAAATGATAGCTGATCAAGAGCAAGTGAACAGGTTGACTAGCATGTAAATGTGAGAATATTGCATATGTAATCTACAGGAAGAATATAAATCAAATAGTTTAAGAAGCTGATAAGTTAAACATTTGAGAAGAGGGGTGTGAAGACTGGTAGAGATTTTATTTTATTTATTTATTTTACATTTGTTGACCGGGCTAGTCTAACTGGATATATGTCCATTTTCAGTAGAGGCTGGGGAGAAAAGCTCCAAGCATCAGCAGTGACAAAGAATACAATATATAGTAATAGTCAAGTGAATTACAGTACATTGGTTACATTGGTCAGATAAACTTGTACAGAGTCATTTAGAAGGTTTAAGCAAAGATCAAATACAGAGAGCAAAACATTTGAGAGAGAGCAATCACAAAAATAAATACATTTTAATTTTTTTTTTCAGTACTATGAAGGAAATCATTATTACAGAATAGGCGACATAGAACAGTAGAGAAGACAAGTATAGAGAGAGCAAGAAGGGGAATGAGATATCAGTCAGGGTTAGAGCAGGGACAGAGCCATGAGTTTTAAAATGTTCTTTAAGATGCTTTTTAAAAAGAAAAGTGGAAGCAAGGGTGGAAAGTTCAGTAGGAAGCTGGTTCCAGTTTTTAACTACTGTCTTGGTGAAAAGTGAGTCCCCAGCTTTGTTTTTTGACTTAATAGTGGAAACTAGGAGCTTATTAGCTGGGCGTAGTATTGCAAGATTTTTGTAGGGTGTAATCAGATTAGTGAGGATAGGGGTATTATTAGGGTGGTAAAGGATCTTTTGGGTGATAAGTTTTTGACAAAGTAGTTGGTTCTGCAGTTCTAGCCATCCCAGTTGTTTGAGGTTGAGACAGTGGTTAGTTCTAAAGGGGGTGCCAGTGGCAGATCTGGCTATGTTATTAAAAGTGGTGGAAAGTTTGGAGAGGTTGTTTTTAGATAGATTGGTATATATAGCAGAAGCATAGAACAGGGTAGAGATAAGGTGGGTCTGGGCAATAGTCATTCTGGCTGAAGGGGTAAGGAAAGGTTTGATTCTGTAAGGGGTGCCTAGTTTTTTGTTGACAGACTTTATTGTAGAATTAATGTGGTCATCATAGCTAAGTTTGTTATCAATTGTTACTCCTAGTAGATGGGTTGTAGTGTCTGGGGATATGTTAGTTGCATTGTTTGAGGTTATTGTGAAGTACAATTGAGGTGATTTATGAGTAGGAGCAAAGAGCAATAATTTTGTTTTTTTTTGGGGTTCAGGAGAAGACAGTGTTGCATGAATCAATTTTCAACACTGTTGAATACAGTTTGGGAGAGGGACTGGAGAGAGGTTATGGTCTTGGCTGAACAAATTAAAGTAGAGTCATCTGCATATTGTATGCAGGTGGCTTGAGGAATTTTGGTATGTAGATCATTAATAAACAATGAAAAGAGTAGAGGTCCTAAGATAGAGCCTTGGGTACTCCAATATTCACTGGGAGGGATGTAGAAAGATTATTATCCCAAAGTACTGCTTGCTGTCTGTTTTCCAGATATGACTTAAACCATTGTAATGCTTGCGGATCAAGTGATTGGGCTTTTAGTATGTCTATAAGTATGTTATGGTTCACCATATCAAAGGCTTTTGAAAGGTCAATAAATAGTGCAGAGGAAAAAGTGTTATTGTTACGATTTTTGTTTATGGATTCAGAAAAGGATAGCAGGGCAGTGGTTGTGCTATGGAATGGCCTGAAGCCATGTTGGCAGTTGGCAAGTAGATTATTTTGGAGAAGGTGGTCAAGTAGTTGTCTGTGAATGCATTTTTCCATTATCTTAGCTATTGGAGGGAGTAAGGCCAGTAGATGACCCACCTTTATGTAGAGGGATGATGTGGGGTACTTTCCATATGGAAGGGATTTTGCTTTCTAAAATAGTTCTATTTATAAGGATGGAGATGGGATAGGCAATGGCTTTTGCTGCAATTTGCAGGTATTCAACTGGCAGACAGTCAGCAGAAGGGGTGCAAGGTTTTAGTTTTTGAAAGAGGTTGCAGATGAGGGATGTAGGTACAGGTTGTATTTGAAAGGTAGGAGAAGGGTCAATTCCTAACTCCTTCATCTTCCTCTCTTATAACCCTCTTTTGCGTGGTTTTGTGAGTTTTTGTGCAAAGCGCAACAGCGGGCAGCGCCGCCTAATTGGGTTTAAACTATTCCTGGCTCCACAAAGTCTGCTCTTCACTTTTTCCCTTAGAACTGCTCTATCTCTCAATTTAAACACCATATTCTCATTCTAAGGCCCTTCACTGGTCCAATTAAGTAATCCTACAAGTTAGCACTATTAAACCATAAGCACTACTTACTCTTATACTCTCTAAGATTACCATGTCCTATATTGGTCCGTCTTAAATTCAGTTTCCCTATATTACTCCAGCATGTCCAAAGGTCAGTCAATGGTTTCCTCTCCAGTCCAGCTGGTGAATCTGGGAATTTTGAGGCAATGTTACAACTGTCTCATGTACACGGACAACCCTCTCCTCCTCCAAACAGGGTCAAATATATGTGAGAGATGCAACTATTCAGGCAAACTGGAGGCTGAGCTCTCTCATCTCAAAACTGGTGTAACCAGTCAGGAGGAGAAGGTAACCTCACACAACACAATTCCAGTATCACATAGTCCCACCACATCAGCGAACCAAACACATAAATACACAAAAACATACTCGGAGGCTCTAAATAAAAATCTACCTAAGCAACAGAGACCTCCAAAGCAGACATCCAAGCAAACACTACCTCAAAACAAAACACGCACAACACATAGCCCACAAAGTCAGTGTGCCAAGCAGCCACAGCCCATAAGGCTGAATAACACACCTGATACTCTTGTAATAGGTGACTCTATTGTCAGACACACTGACGTCCTGCTCACCAGGCTGACTAAAGAGAAGGTCATGGTGAACTGCCTGTCGGGTCCTAGGATCTGCCACATAACGCAAGCACTCAGGTCACTCCAAAGCAAATACAAATATGACTCAGTCATTGTACATGCTGGTGTGAATGACCTGAGACGTACCTCCCTGGACTACATGAAAAGAGACATAGATGAGCTCTCTAATCATGTAGCCCAGACTGGTATGACCCTGGTCTTGAGCAGCATCTTACCCACACCTAGAATGATGCCACAGTACAAAGACAAAATGATCGATTTTAACAATTGGCTAAAATTTTGGTGTCATTCAAAGGGGATCCAGTGTCTGTCAGCCTGGGATGACATGCTCGACAAGCCACGTTGCTTCGCTAGGGATGGCTTCCACCTGTCACCACTGGGCTTTTGGATATTGGCAAAGGCTCTTGCCACCCCCATAGTGCCTTTTTTAGGCAAGGCTCAAAAGTCAAACCCACCCCCATAGACAGCACAAGGAACAAGTAACTAAGGGTAATGCTGCTTAATGCCAGAAGTCTTAACCTAAAGATGCACACACTCAAAGCTCTCCTCAGTATGGAGAACATCAATATCTGTGCAGTGACAGAAACCTGGTTCAAGGCTCCAGAGAGCACTCCAGCACTACCAGGCTATACCTCATATCATGCTTTTCGGCCCCAAAACCCGGACCGAACCACAAAAGGAGGGGGAGTTTCCATATTTATCAAGGATATCCACACCTCCAGGTTAGTGGCATTGCACGAAGTATCAGAGACCATCCATGTGCAACTAACAGTGGGCAAGACTGCTTTTCAGTTTATGGCATCCTACAGACCACCCACTCAAAGTCAGGAATCCCACTCGGCTTTCCTGAAAACATTGGAGAACATGAAGATCTCTCTGAACACCATTATATTGGGTGACTTCAACTACCCAAACATTGACTGGGAGCACTACTCAAGCCCCAGCACCTTAGCCCAAAGGTTCCTGGAAATTATAAACTCAAATGCTATGGAACAACTAGTCACCACTCCCACAAGAGGGGACAACATACTAGACCTGATCATTACCAACATGGGGACTCTGTGCTCCACACCTGAAGTATATCCCTCATTGGTAAGATCAGAGCATAAATTAATTTCACTGGATGTCCACATCCCGACCCCAACCCTAGCCCAGAAAACCACAGTGAAAAACTTCTCAAAAGCGAACTTCTCACTTCTCAAAACCGAAGTGGAATCCTTCAAGGCCCCAGGGCCAGTGGAAACTACGGCCCAAACTGCAGAATCCTATATAGACGCATTCTACGGACATCTCCAGGAATGCATGGATCATGCTATCCCAAACAAAACCAAGACCCAATCATCCAAAGGCAGGCGTCCAGTCTGGTGGACCCCTGCCATAAATAAACTGTACAACAGAAGGAGGAAGCTACTACATGATATAGCAAAATCCCTAATAGGGAAGGCATCTCTGATCAGTACTAGCAAAAAATTATGATCCCTCATAAAATCCTCCAAGGCCAGCTTCGAGAGAAAAATTGCACAGGACACCAAAGACAATCATAAGACTTTTTCAGTTATGTTAGAAACCTGGGATGCAACTCCCAGACTTGTTCTGAGTTGATTCTAAACGACAAAAAATACACTGAACCCACAGACATCGCCAATATCCTGGCAGACAGGTTCAGTGCAAACTTCTCCACCCCCCCCCCCAAAAGAGCAAGTATCTATCCCAGCAGAGGGCTGCCTCCCAAACATCTCTGATGCTCAGGTGAAGGCTGCCCTCTCCAAAGCAAATAACACTGCTTCCATGGGACCAGATGGCGTCCCAGGTTGCGTCTTACATGAACTCCAAGAGGAACTAATCCCTCAAATAAAACAGCTATACAATCTCAGCCTCACTACAGGATATGTGCTCACAGAATGGCGTACAGCAACAGTGGTCCCACTCCAAAAAGGTGGAGCCTCTACGGACCCTGGAAACTATTGCCCCATAAACCTGACTAGCTTAGTCTGCAAGGCTATGTAGAGGCTCATCATGGAGCTCATAAACAAAGACATTGGGGACCTACAGACACTAGATCCTACCCAGTTCGGCTTTGTCAAGGGCAGATCCTGCCTTTTGAACCTGGTTGACTTCTTCAAAACAGTCACTAAAGCCATAGATGAAGGGAAGGTAGTCCACACAGCCTATCTGGACCTTGCAAAGGCATTTGACACAATACCCTACTTGGGCATCATAGATAAGCTATCCAGCTTAAATATAAACCCCTATGTCACAAGATGGATCGCAAACTGGCTCAAAGACAGAACCCAGAGAGTGAGAGTTGCTGGGGCCATGTCCGACTCGAAACCGGTCACAAGTGGCATCCCACAGGGTTCTGTCCTGGGACCACTCTTGTTCGGTACATACTTTTCTGAAGTACAGGCAAACATGGGAGGACTATGGCTCACCAAGTTCCAGACGACTGCAAACTGGGCGCCATAATCAACTCTCCAGCTGACACAAACATCCTTCAAAAATGTCTCACAGAGACAGAAAATTGGTGCCAGCACCATGGTTTAAAGCTAAATGCCAAAAAATGTATAGTCATACCCTTTGTCAAAAACATTGTGCCCACAAATTACCACATAGGCGGAAACCCATTAAGTACAGAGAAAGTTATTAGGGACCTGGGGACCCAAGTTGATAGCAATCTCTCCTTTGAAAACCACATTGCCAAAGTGGTTAGAAAGACCTTCTACATAGCCCACCTCATCACGAAGGGTCTCACATCTAGATCAAGAAAGGTAATCGTGCCCCTTTATTCATCCCTCATCAGGCCCATCATAGAATACAATGCCCCTTTTGGGATGTACCTTACCCGACACCTGCAGCAATTAGAGAGACCCCAAAAGTATCTCACCAAGAGGATCAAGGGTCTCAAACAGATGCCATATGCTGCTCGGTTAAAAAAACTACAGCTCTACTCAGTTGCATACTGCCTACTTCGAGGCGATCTATGCCTGACATACAAAGCTATGTCATATCCAGAATTAATGGACATGCTCCACCTGAGTAAATCTAAATCTCTTAGAGCCACACGCTCGAGGGACTTGAACCTCAGCACAGAAATAAATAGAACTTGCTGGAGGGACAGGTTCATAACCCAGAGGCTCCCTTCACTCTGGAATAGAATTCCAGTTCATGTGAGGCAGAGCACCTCACTGAATCTCTTCAAGAAGAATCTTGATAGGTGGATGGGGGATCGTAGGTTTGTCCCAGGGATTACTCCCGCGTCACTATTAGACAGAGGCACAGTAAACTAAACCTTAAAAAGGGCACAGTATACTCAAATCAAGGGGTGGCGTAAGCCATACAGAATCAGGCTAGGCTTATAATTGCCCCAGGGCAGATAGCCTAGTATGAACCTATGAACCTATGAACCTAAGTGGTATTTAATGGGGAAGTGGTAATAGGTGGTAGGGTATTGGCTAGGGTTTGAATTGCTTCAGTAAAGTAGTTATTAAAGGCATCGGGAATCTGGTTGGAGTTATTATGGTTGAATCCTGCAAGGACAGGAGTTGTAGATTGCCCTGGCTGAAGACGTTTGTTTATGCCTGACCAGAATTTTTGTGGTTTCTGTTGATGGGTTTGTTAGAGGTGAAGGTAATAGTCTTTTTTGTCTCTAAGAATATCTTTCTTTGTGGCATTTCTTAACTGTTTAAAGTAAAGGTGATCTGATGGACATTTGGAGGCTCTCCATTTAGCCCAGATTTTATCTCTAAGGTGTATCTTTTGCCTAGTTTGTTTCATGAGCTGGGGGCAATTTTGGTTCTTATTCAGGAACAGCGATAAGGGGCGTGGTAATCTAGGATTTGAAGAAATTTAGTGTTAAAGTAGGTCACTGATTCATCAAGTTGAAGATGAGACATTGGTGACCAGTCACATGCTTTCAGTTCATTTAGGAAGCTCTCTGGATTAAAACATTTTTTGGGGTGGGAGGTTTTAAAATTATTAGTAGCTGGGATATGGACTCTTTGTTTAATAATGTAGGTTAGCATATGGTCACTGATATCATCAGGAAGGGTTCCTGGTTTATAAGTATCAAGGTGGCTGTTGATAAGGATCCAGTCTAGGGTGGTTTCCTTACTGTTTGGCTTATGGATTCTAGTAGGAGTGGTTATAATTTGTGAGAATCCATAAAGATTTATGTGATTAGTAGGATTAGGGGAACTACAGGTAACCCAGTCTATATTAAAGTCACCTAATACAATGGTCTCCTGAAGTAGGTGGGTAGAGAGGTAACTAAGTAAGTTTTCAAGAGTATTGGTATTATTTCCAGGGGGAAGATATGTGCAAATTAGTAGATTTGGAGTTGTTGATTTGAAGTTTGGCAGTAAGGGTTTCTGAATTGGTATCTATTGGTAGGAGCACATTGAAGGGTGAAACTTGGAGTTTAGATTTGTACAAAATGGCTATACCTCCACCCTTTTTGGTTTTACAATCACATCTCAGGATATATCTAGGAGGGGTAATCTCCTGGTCCAGAGTTGAGGGCTTTAGCCATGTCTCTGTAATACAGAGAATATCAAATGAGTGCACATCTAAGAGTGTATGTTGGTGGGTAATTTTATTGTTTATACTTCGAATGTTAAGGTGAGCTATCAGGAGGGAATTAGGTGGTTTAGTTAAGGTAGTGATAAAAGGCAATGTTAGGTTGTGTAGGTTATTGGGATTATCAGTATTGGGACCAGGGTTTGGATGAATATCAGCATCTAATAGGGGGTGTTGATGAGGATATTGTACAAACGTAAGGATGTTGTAGTAATTATTTGAGGTTTTTTTGATAAGGAAGTAAGTAACATGGGTAGCTCTGTGATATTTTGGCAATATATAGATAGAGGTGGAGGTTATGTTACTGTGGTTGAGGGAGTAGATGAAAGAAGATGGTAGAGTTTGCTGGTAGTGGTGGTGTTGTTCAGGAAGAGAAAAATGTTCAAAGAAAGTTAGTGTGTATAATATTGTAAGAGAAGCAAGAGTTGTAGTTAAGAGTAGTATGTTTGTGAATATAGTCTTGTGTGTTGGGGCCATTGGGATGTGTACACAAGTGATTAGAGTAAGTTGTGGGAGGGAGTGTAGTAAGTAAAAGGAAAGAGTTCTATAAGAGGTTGAGTAGGGAGGAAGTGTCCAATTAAGTAAATAGAGTTGGTTGTAAGAGAGGTGCTATAGAAAATAATTAGTACAGGATATAGTGTAGAGAGGTGAGGGAGTAGGCCAAGAAAGGTAATTAGTTTAATTAAGGAATTGTAGAGTTAGGGGTGTGGCTGTTAAGTCAAGGAGGTAAGAGATAGGCTGATAATGGGAGGGGGAGTGGTTACAGAAGTATATGGCTAGGACCACTGGGGGTGGGTGGAAATTGGGGGTAGGGTAGGGGAGTGGAGTGAGCCTGCAGGGTGAATGGAGTGGGGCAGACCCAAAGGAAGGTAATAGCAGGGAGAAAAACAATCAGTATAGCAGAAGGTAAGACCAAGGGAAGGTAAGTAAAAAGGCAGTGGTTGTGAGTATAAGGAAAGAAAAAATTGAGAGGCAAAAGGGAGAGTAAGGGCTAGTATAGGACTAGAGGTGAAGAAGAAGAGGGTTAGATACTAGGGTTAAAAGACTATAGTAAGTGGAAGGTAGTGCAATAACAGTGAAGTAAGAGTAAACAGTTTATAGTAAGTGGAAAGTAGAGAAGTAAGTGAAATTAGAAGTGGGTGAAGACAGCCATCTAGTGGTCAAAACCTGTAATTACACAGAGTGGAGACCACAGTAGATGGTTGGAAGAAGAAAAAAAGAACAAGTAATTTAGAAGGGAAAGGCTTGAGGGAGTTAGAAATACTGAAAAGGCTGGGATGACTTAGGGAAAAAGGAAACAGAATACAAGAAAAGCAAGCAGGGGGTATGGCTGCTGGCTGATATGGCAATTTAAATTGGACACCTAGCAAGTATCACAACACTAACATAAACATGTAGGAGAAGATATAATATTATTTGACATACAATCTTAGTTTAACTTGGCTTTCAATCCAGTGGGGTATTTTGTTTACCCAGGTGAGGAGATACACAAGCAGGGTTAGGTAGGTGAGTAAAGTTGGTCTTTGGAGTCCAGCAGGGCACAGCAGGAAGTAGAAAAAGTAGGTAAAAGAAGTATGCACAACTGGAGAACAAAATAAAGGGAGAAGAAAGTTATAATGGATACTAGATATATAACAGGAGAGAAGTTAGTTAATCAGTAAAATTAAAAACAGAAACACATTAGCTTGTTCAATAACATAAAAATATCAGCATCAGGTGTAGTATCTTCTGAAACTAGGCATAAGCACTTGAACTTTCCCCTTTTTGTTTTTTAATTCTTTAGAACTAGATAACAGCAGCTATATGTAAACATTGAAACTAGGACAAAGCAATTTAAAAGAAAAATAACATAAGCTAGAATAAAGCTTTTTAACTAAAAATGCAGCAGTTAGAGTCAAAAATATTGCAGTCAGAGTTCAATGAACAGTAAAAGCATTAGAGATGGGTGAAGGCTTCCAGCCTAGTCAAATAGAATTTGGTACATAATTCTATCATTTGTAAATATGAATGTGAATCACAGGCTTGTTGTCTTAAATGTAAAGAAATACTGTTACATGTGGAACTGGAAATAAATGTGACAACAGTGCACTCTACTGACCAAAGTAAAGCCTGTGGTGACCCTTTCAAGTAGACAGTGGTGCTGAAAAGTCTAGATGAAAAAATTATTTCTGTTGTTTTAACCAAGAGTTAAATTGCTAGACTTAAACATGCAAATGTATTTTTATTGCTCTGTTCTGACCAGCTACAAGATAACAAAAGGGAGATGTTAAAAATGTAAATGCAGTTAATGTGTAGCCTGGGAACACCAGGAAGTCTAAAAAAGTTGATGTAATGTTTATCAGAAATGCAATAGCAATTTAAACAGAGAGAATCAGAAGGCATTGAGCATTTTTGTCTGACTATCCAACTCAGCACTCCGCCTGTTGTCTTATGTAAGTTATCTTAGACTTGTGTTTCCTTTTAGAGAGCTAGAAATTAGAATGTTTAGACTATGTTTTTCTGTGATGTCAGAACTGTACTACTGATTTATTTTAAGTATTCCTGTGTGATCTCTGAACTCTCTTGACTAGCACTGACTGTGTAGTAGAAAGTATTGTCTTGTGATTTTAATTTATTATTAAATATTTTAAAACCTTTTAACTGTGGCTGGTTTTTGTAGAGATAAGTTAAGCCCTAGAGTACATTGCATATTTATAGAGTTTACTGTCCAAGTCATTCCAAATAAGCTTTGACTGATTAGTCACACTTACAGTTGGATAATAATATTGCACAGTAATTATTGGACACCCTTTTAAGGGCCTTTGAGTAGCTGATAATTATTAGCTGGATGGTAGCAGTGATTTCTACCATATAGTGTGGGTAAAAGGGGTACAGCTGGAGAACCTGTGCCAGCCTTCCCCAAGAGAATCTGTGTGGTTGTATAAACTTATCTCAAAGTGTGTGTGTGTCAGCTACTTGGGCAGGGACAGAAAGCACTGGTTGGACAGAGAGGGTGCTGGAGATTTTAGCTTGCCCAGCTAGGCTGAGATCTGTACCCTATAGCTGTGCCAGTGGGGATTCATATTGGGGACATGGAGAGCAAGGGAGCGACCAGACCCAGACTGTCATCTCTGTGTGTGCTTAAGGGAAATTGTACTTTACTGTGTGTATTTGTTATCCTTTTCCTATATGAGACACCCTCTCTGGTGTTAGTGGTGGGGATTGAGGGTCCTTGATTGCTGGGCCAGGGCACAGGCGTCACAAGGGGTACTACCTGCAACCTGTGATTTGTGAATCCGAAAATTTGTTTCTGCCTTGGAATTCAGCTCTTTGTATTATGGACCAGTAATTACTTAGATAAGAAAAAAATGGAGAAAAAGAATAGTTAGACATACACATTTTCTTTGCTGCATTCTGTTTTTGAAAAAAAATATTATTTCTGTTTCTGAGTGCAACTCTATCATGTCTGTTTATTTACTTTTTATTCAAACTTTGTTGACTGTGTTAGTCCCACTAGGCCATTGGCCACATTTCAGGGGAGACCTGATGTGGTGAACATACTAACTAGAGGAAATTAAACCAGCGGGCACCAAAGAGCTTGCCCTTCTCTTTTTAATAAGTGCCATAAGGCCTTATACATCCATTGGAGCTACCACCAACTCAGGTGGATGAAGCCTCAGGGACAGCAAACTCTAATGTAGAGCACCCACTTGTGCATCCCTGCAACCTCAGTACTGGAAAGTTAATCCAGCTGATACCTCATGTTTGAACAGAATACATAGCCTTCTGCACCAAATGGAAGTGTGTTACTTGTTGAGATAATACGAGTGAGGAGTGAGGTCTCATTATATAATTAACTGGTATGGTATTAACTCATTCTTTTCTAAGTAAATTACTTTTTATTTATTTACTTTTAAAATTGAATATTGATGTCTTCATTAATAGATAGGGGGTATCTATGGCTATTTCCACTGGTCAGACTGTTCTGCATTCTGTCATTTATGCTTGTAATTAGATAACTTATTAACAGAGTGAAACTCTCCCCATCTACCTAATCTAAGGGTAGAATGCGGTAGCACTGGAAAATATCACCTGCCTTCTTTGGAAATGTGTATATGTGTGTGTGTGTGTCTGTGTGTATGTGTGTTTATATGTATATATATGTGTGTGTGTGTGTGTGTGTGTTTATATATATATATATGTGTGTGTGTGTGTGTGTGTGTGTGTGTGTGTGTGTGTGTGTGTGTGTGTGTGTGTGTGTGTGTGTGTGTGTGTGTGTGTGTGTGTGTGTGTGTGTGTGTGTGTGTGTGTGTGTGTGTGTGTGTATGTGCATGTGTCTGTGTGGTGTGTGTGTGTGTGTGTGTGTGTGTGTGTGTGTGTGTGTGTGTGTGTGTGTGTGTGTGCATAGCGGGCATTAGGCACCCACAAAACCCGCGGCCGCGGGGAGCCCCCGATTACTTCCCCGCAAATGAGAGCCCCCATTCAGCAGCCGCAGGTTGCTCCGACCGGCGTTGCTCTTATTTGGCTCGGCTCCTCGGGGACGTCCACTTGCATAGTCTGGCATGGTTTGTTCGACCTAGGAGTCTTTTCAATTTTGTACACACACACACACACACACACACACACACACACACACACACACACACACACACAGACAACGCAAACCTCACTTCTGTAACAGTCACTGTGCTCCAGCTGACCAAAGTTAACACAGTTTCCGTGGCATATCTGTGCTTTTATATGTTACATTTATGTACTTTTCAGGTATTTTGGCGGTTATTTATAATTGCTGTACTTAAATGGGACTACAAATGCAAAGTTAAACACCCTCTTATTTGCGTTCTAACCCATGCCTTAAGTACAGGCAAACACAATCGAGCTACCTTCAAGGACAAAACAAGAACTGTGCTGACCTTCTTCATACATTTATGCAGTGCTGTCTCCAAAGAAGTTGTTAGCCACAAGTACTCTTCGAGATTATATAAATAATTTTCTTCTGATTAAGTGTACAATCGTTTTTTTTCAAGCTTATACAATATTGAAAAAAAAACATACTATTTATCAACTTTTAAGTGGTATCCAAAATTGTTTGAGAAAGTGCACGAACGTTAAACTGAATAATTGAAAGTTTTAAGATCTGCATGCTGAACTAGCTGAGGACCAGTAAATATTGCATTTCTTTAAGTAGGTATGTTGGATAGCTATTAGGCCAAACATTTTTAAAACAGGTATTCTCTGTACAAAAGTTTTACTTTGACATTAAACTTTAACTAGATGCTTTTTGGCAGTTTTATAGATATGTGGAAATGATGTTAATTTGTATACTGCAGTTTGATCCTGTATTTCTTAGTGTATATAATACCTAACTTCTGAATGATGTATTTCATGAATAATGTGTTCTTGCATTGTAGTCCCATTATAGTAATCAGATAGTAAGAAACTCGATCTTTTTATCCATTAATATTCTAACTGTAAAAAGAGACTACTGTGCAACTACATTTGTCAATGGGTACAAAACAACTGTAATTGCAACATGTTCATTTAATTTAGAGCATCCATATTTGTTACCCTCAGAGTTTTTTGCTATATATGTCTGTCATAGTTTATTTAGGAATACATCAGTTCCTCCAGGTTATTTTATTTGGATTTTTTTCAGTACTTTTTAAATGCCCTGCTTAATAGTAAAAAATGTATGTGTATATATATATATCTGCATTTATGTCTGTATAAATGTGTGTGTGTGTGTGTGTGTGTGTGTGTGTGTGTGTGTGTGTTTTTGTGTATATATGTGTGTGTGTGTATGTCTACACACACATAGCCAACTTTAGGCACCAGTGAACCTTGTGGTCGCTGTGGCCCCCTCTTCCTGGGGGGCCCCCAACCACAGCAAGTTATCTTATCTTGATATTTTGTAACATTTGTCAAACAAACAAAAGCTAATATAGCAACCGTAGATACTTAATAAACCAGATGGTAATAACTCTTATTTATATTGTCTTTAAAATTCAATTTATCAAGTAACAGGCTTCACATTTCCATTAAATATTTTACCACTGGCAATGCCCCTGGCTTAGTTAAGCCTTGCTGGTGTCCATTCTCTTTACTAACTACCATAGCCATCTTTAGGTATGGTACCTGCAATACCTTTGGCTGCCAGGGGACCCAATCATCATTGACTGTGTGGGGAGCCCCACAAAATCCGTAGCTGGTTGGGGAAAAATGAGGAGGGAAAAAATGTATTTCCTGATTATACTCTTTAACCTGAACAGGGCTGTGATATGGCCATAATAGGATAAAGCTAACAATGAACATGAGCAAGGTAAGCACTAGAGAGAGCAGCAGCCCAGAGTGACCACAGAGTGACCAAGGTAAGCACTAGAGAGATCAGCAGCCCAGAGTGACTGATCTCAGTGTAAACCTTTGATTTTAAGAAGAGCTGAGGCTTCCAATTTTCAGGGATGGTATTCCTCTTTCTGAAAGTTTTATAAATAGTGGCAGAACACCAGATACTATAACTATCAGCTTCTTTGCTGAAGAATTCAGCCAGTGCCATAAATAATAGCAGAATAAAGGCTCAAAATCAGAGACACGTCTTAAATATTACTCTAATTCACTTAAAAGTTAATAGAATAATACCTTTTGCATCAACATGCATTTTTGGACAATAAGTATAAACTCTGTCTGGATTTATTGACCATCTCATAATCCTGAATGATTTATCAGCAAATCAAACTTATTATGATGGACAGAGCAAAATTATGAGCAAAATCTGTGAAATGAGGGAGGGTGACAGGTATGCATTACTCCTCAGTGAGGTAAATAAAAGTGACTTATCCCTGCTGTTGTTTGATGACTGCTAAACAGCAGTCACTTATCTGGTGTAGCAGTACCAGTATTGCAATGTACTGCTATTTGCTGAAATAAGTACAAAACTAGTATTGTCATGGCTTATGCTTATGTGTGTCTAAAAATATCACTGATTTTTATCTGTGCACACATCTAACAATGCCATGACATATACATTATTATTCTAGGCATCAATAAAAAAATGCGGATAACAGGTAATTTTATTTCATTTCACTGGTATGGCATAACATTTCTTACAGAACATTCAGACACTTAATTCTTCTAGGATTCCGGTGGCCCCGCTCCCCAGACTGTATGAATGGATTCATGGGGCTCCCTTAATCATCCTTGACTGTGTGGAGGCCCCACAAAAGACATTTCTGGTTTGAGAAAAATGTATTCATTGTCTTATTATAGTATTTAACCTGAACAGGGTTGTGATATGACCCTGTTAGGATAAAGCTGATCATGACCTCTGTTCTCAACCGCACCCATTCTAAAACCAGCCCTGCTCAGATATGTGTGTTTACAGAAATCTGTTGTAGGTTATATGGGGTGGGGGTGGGGGCTGGAGAGTGTGTGGTCATTACTTCTTTAATTTTCATCACAGTCAAACCTTAGAGATATGCACAGGAGGTCATTATAGCTTGTGTTGGGGCTGAGGACATTGTGGTCATTGCGTCTTTTACTTTTCTCACAGACCTCAGAGGTGTACAAAGCTTATTATACCTTGTGTAGGGGCAATATATTGTCTAGGAGCAACAAAGTAAAATACATTACTGTAATCATTTTTTTCATTCGCTTTCCTCACCTTAATCTTAATTTCTGTTCAGAACCACAGTCAAAGCACGAGATGAAAAACAAAAGTGCAATAGCGTAGTCAAATGTTTAATACCCGCTTTCGTCACAAGACTTCTTCAGAATGCAACAAATTCCCACTTCAAAGCATTTAAATACTAAGACAAATTACATACAAATTAATTAATTAAAAAATCAAATAATTAAACTGTTAAAATCAATAAAAATGCCGATGGTTAACCAAAAAATAAAGAAGTATCACATACTTTATTAACATATAATTTCCTATACTTTAAAAAGCATTTAATATTAATGGAATCATTTAATCCAGGAAATTTGTCTGAGTTAAGTTTGATTTGCCACATAATTTCACGTTGTTCTAAATAATTCTTAAAATCACCTGCTCTTAAATCGGAATGCACAACATCTAAAACAGAAAATAAAATTTTTTGTATGTGTTACAAACAATAGAGTGTTTAAAGAGGGCGTTGTTCTCATCCTTAGTCTTAATGCTGTATACATGCTCCCTTATTCTGGTTTTGAGACTACGGGTGGTCATTCCAATGTAAAATGCTAAGCAACCAGAACATTGGCTAATGTAAACAACCCCCTTTGAGTTACAGTCAACGTAACCAGGAACCTTAAACGTATTATCTAAGGCTTCAATTTTGATATAAGGTCCCTCAGAAATAAACCTGCACATGTTGCAACTATGGCAACAGTGCATCCCTGTTTTGTTAGTGTGTGCTTTGGATTCAACCAAAATGTTGCTTTCCAAAATTCTTTTTAAGTTGTAGTGATTCCTGAAAACAAACGAAGGACCTTCACCCACTGTTTTTCTAATATCTTCATTATATACCTTATATCAAAATTGAAGCCTTAGATAATACGTTTAAGGTTCCTGGTTACGTTGACTGTAACTCAAAGGGGGTTGTTTACATTAGCCAGTGTTCTGGTTGCTTAGCATTTTACATTGGAATGACCACCCGTAGTCTCAAAACCAGAATAAGGGAGCATGTATACAGCATTAAGACTAAGGATGAGAACAACGCCCTCTTTAAACACTCTATTGTTTGTAACACATACAAAAAATTTTATTTTCTGTTTTAGATGTTGTGCATTCCGATTTAAGAGCAGGTGATTTTAAGAATTATTTAGAACAACGTGAAACTATGTGGCAAATCAAACTTAACTCAGACAAATTTCCTGGATTAAATGATTCCATTAATATTAAATGCTTTTTAAAGTATAGGAAATTATATGTTAATAAAGTATGTGATACTTCTTTATTTTTTGGTTAACCATCGGCATTTTTATTGATTTTAACAGTTTAATTATTTGATTTTTTAATTAATTAATTTGTATGTAATTTGTCTTAGTATTTAAATGCTTTGAAGTGGGAATTTGTTGCATTCTGAAGAAGTCTTGTGACGAAAGCGGGTATTAAACATTTGACTACGCTATTGCACTTTTGTTTTTCATCTCGTGCTTTGACTGTGGTTCTATTTATTTGGTTTTGTGCTTCGTACGTTTTATTTGGTGCTATTTTGGAGTAATGTCTGAAGTAGGAGATGAAGAACTTTTAAATTTATCAGTTCATGCTACGCCGACTTCGGCGGCTACCACTTTGAGTGAGCTTTTGACTGCAACTCTTTTGGACATACAGAGTTCTTTAAAGATTTTGGTTTCAAAGGCCAACTGTAATGAACGTTCTGACGTAGGGGACAAACGTATTGCTGAGACACTGAGTCCCAATTCATCCTTTCAAGAGCTTGACACGGTTATCGAAGCAACGGACAAGCGTGACAAGGATTATTGCCGGGCAGCGGCGTCTAGTTCATGGGAGAAACCTTCATTGGACAACGTTGCTTGCTGTAAGTCAGTACAAGCCTTTCTTGACGAAATACGGAATCCGTTTGGATGTTCAGGTAAAGAGCATCGAGGCCTCAATTCAAATGATGTAAATAACAAGCGTAATCTTTTACTGAGATTATTGAAAAGGCATCGTTCACTTGATTTAGAAAATTGTTATTTCAAGCGCTGTACTGAGTTGGGAATAGTCCCTAAAGGACTGAGATTTTTTAAATGCCCCAATGGGGTAACTTGTGTCTCACCGTTTTTTAAGACTTTGGTTAACTTTTTCAATGCAGCTGGCATTGATTTTTTGAGGTTACTAATTGAGAACAACCTTGATAAAATGAGTGACCTAAAGGATGAGATAATGCTGGTTGAAAGTGAGTTAAAGGGACTGTTGGGTGACATTAAGGCGAGTGAGTTATTTACAGCTTTACATGATGAATTAAAACAGCATTCGACTGAAGTAATAAGCCGTAAGCAGGTTAAATTAACCCGCGACATCATCTCTTACGAGAACCATACTGCATATAACAACTTCGCCAACAAAAGTAATTTTACAGCACCGAGAGGCGAGTTTAATCGCCGGAAAGTTTCAAGTCAGCGGGGTGAAAGATCTTACAGTGCTGTAACTAATGGTACAAATGAATCTAGATTGGTTGAGGCTACTGACGCCACAGTTAACAACGGGAAACATCTTGAGTACCAGCAAACTAATAGTAATTTTAACATTATTCCTGATAAAGATTCAAGTGTTACAACTTTCAGTAATACTGATTGCAGTGTCGAGAAAGCAGTAATTATTGACAACAATGATACTGGGACTGACGGACATTCCATTAATATTGATGGGTCGGTCAGACCTAAGGTTAGGATGGGAAGTAACATTGGTGGTAATACGACATCAGGTTCTTCCTCTACGTCTACTTTTTTAAACAAAAAAGGAAATTACAACAGCAGGAACACTGTGCTGACCCGCAGTTGGACCTTTCTAGGGTCGAATTCTTCGGGCGACGAGACTTAGAAGGGACTTTAGATCAGTTCAGTATAATAAATTTGACTGACTACTGCTTTTCTGATTGTGAGATTAATGTTTTAAAATTTGGATTGAATTTTATTCCTACATCTAGAGCAAATTTTACAAACACTATTACTGACATTAAGAAATTTACCAGGAAATTGAATGTGCATTACTTGTTGGATTTTTTGACTAAACAGGAACATAGTAATAAGACTTTAATTAAACCTTCAGTTTTACCCCTCATTTACATCACACCATTAAGGTGTTTGAGGAACAATGTATATCAGATATTACTAAAGTCTTGAACAAGAATAGGTATATTTCTGACAATCTTACGAAAGATGAAAGACAGGCTTTGAAAAACCTGAAATCTCTTTGCAAGGATTTCAGGTTTATGAAGAGCGACAAAGGGGGTAACATTGTAGTTATGAGCCAAAAGGCCTACCATATTAAAATGTTAGACATTATTAACAACAGCGAAGAGTATGAGACTATAAGTCTTTATGACTTTAACCGTAGAGTGCGTTTCATACATTCTGAACTGTATGGTTTATTCATGACAGGAGACATTACTCGTGAAGTTTATGATTTTTGTGTGGTTATGGAGCCACGAATAGGGGTGATTTTCGGAATACCCAAAACTCATAAGAATACCGATAATCCCCCATTAAGACCCATCGTTTCCTGTCCACATTCAGTAACTGAAGGTATTTCTTTGGTTATTGATGCCATTTTGGGTCCTATTTTAGGCGATGAAATTTCATTTATAAAGGATTCCTGGCATTTTTTAAGTAGATTTGGAACCTTTTTGCAAGATTGTGGTTTTGATCCTTTGAAACATATTATTTTCACGGTTGATGTTATCTCCTTGTACACCTGCATTCCCCACACCCTAGGAATTGATGCAGTTTGTGATTTTTTATTCAAGAAAAATGGTAGATTTACCCTTAGTGTTATTTCCACAATCAGGCTATTTTTAGAACTAATTTTGGAAAACAATTGTTTTCTTTTTGGTGATAAGTATTATAGACAAAAGAAAGGGGTGGCCATGGGTTCACCGGCTGCTCCAGCTTTTGCAAATTTAGTCATGGCCTGGTGGGAGTCTGAGGTTATGCCTATTTTAAATCAAAAATTTAACATCAGGTTTTACTGCCGTTTTATTGATGATTTATTTTTTGTTATTGAAGGTGACTCAACTACAGTTGATGAGTTGTTTTTGGATATCAATTCATCTTCTGAATTTTTGAAATTCACTAAGGGTTGTGTAGGATTACGGGTTAATTTTTTGGATGTGTTATTGTATTGGGATGATATTGATTTTAGGTTACACAGTAGAATCCACCGGAAAGAGACTTTTACAAATGGATATTTACATCATTCTAGCAACCATCCCGGGCATGTTATTAAGAACATTCCACGTGGTCAGTTCATACGAGCTAGTCGGATGACATCCAAATACAGTGACCTACTTGATGAATTTAAAATTATTATTTCTTTATTTGCACACAGGGGGTATGAAATTGGTCAACTTACTTGTATAAGTGATGAGATTTTAAGGAGGCGTTTGTGTACGTTTAAACCTTTAATGGATTTTCCTATTTCAATAGCTAGAGGTGTTGGTAAACCGGATAAAGAAAATGAAATTAATTCACACGTTATGTGCTCTTTGGACATTAGTTCTGATGGAGCACTTATTAGACAGGTAATCATTGACAATTGGAAGATCATTAATGGCAATGAAGACATTAGAAAAACAGTGGGTGAAGGTCCTTCGTTTGTTTTCAGGAATCACTACAACTTAAAAAGAATTTTGGAAAGCAACATTTTGGTTGAATCCAAAGCACACACTAACAAAACAGGGATGCACTGTTGCCATAGTTGCAACATGTGCAGGTTTATTTCTGAGGGACCTTATATCAAAATTGAAGCCTTAGATAATACGTTTAAGGTTCCTGGTTACGTTGACTGTAACTCAAAGGGGGTTGTTTACATTAGCCAATGTTCTGGTTGCTTAGCATTTTACATTGGAATGACCACCCGTAGTCTCAAAACCAGAATAAGGGAGCATGTATACAGCATTAAGACTAAGGATGAGAACAACGCCCTCTTTAAACACTCTATTGTTTGTAACACATACAAAAAATGTTTATTTTCTGTTTTAGATGTTGTGCATTCCGATTTAAGAGCAGGTGATTTTAAGAATTATTTAGAACAACGTGAAACTATGTGGCAAATCAAACTTAACTCAGACAAATTTCCTGGATTAAATGATTCCATTAATATTAAATGCTTTTTAAAGTATAGGAAATTATATGTTAATAAAGTATGTGATACTTCTTTATTTTTTGGTTAACCATCGGCATTTTTATTGATTTTAACAGTTTAATTATTTGATTTTTTAATTAATTAATTTGTATGTAATTTGTCTTAGTATTTAAATGCTTTGAAGTGGGAATTTGTTGCATTCTGAAGAAGTCTTGTGACGAAAGCGGGTATTAAACATTTGACTACGCTATTGCACTTTTGTTTTTCATCTCGTGCTTTGACTGTGGTTCTATTTATTTGGTTTTGTGCTTCGTACGTTTTATTTGGTGTTAATTTCTGTTCAAGTCATCATTGATGAAAAGGTTGTGTAAAAAGAAAATAAGCTTTAAAATGCAGTTCAGGGCATATAGAAAGTTACGGCTTACTGAAAAAGTTGAAGAGTAAAGTAAAATGTGAGAAAAGGATGAAAAAAGTAATGTGCATGGTGTGGGGAACCCAAGATGGGAGGAAACATAGGGGACAAGTGGAGGGTGTGTGTGTGTGTGGGGGGGGTTGAAACAGTAGTTCTAGGGCTCCATTTTACCCAAGTCCAGACCTGTATATAGAGTTGTTGTAATGTATCATTGTTGCAACTAAATGCCAGTAACTGTAAATGCCTCTTTGTAGGATAGGCCAACATAGTGTTGTACACAGACCTATTGTAATGCAAGAGCACTGTAGCTACAGATCAGTCTCTGCATACTACTCCTAAAAGTTTGCAGCATGAACTAAAAGGTTGCTTAGAAGGGGTTGCAGTGACAGGGTGATTCTTAGACAGGAAGTGCCTAGGGAGCCCCCAACTTGACATTTGCTGGTGGCCCCAAAATGCTAAGAGTTTATCTGAAGTACAGTTACTATAGTTAAGCATACTTCCCAAATTCCAAGCAGAAGAAATCGATACAAAGCAAAAAAATAAATAAATAAAATAAAATAATGGGGGGACAACAACCCCAAAACAGGGACAGATTTTAATTATTGCTTGTATAAAGTTAGAAAGTCATTAGAATACAAGGTTTTGCATTATCATGCATTTACTGAAGTATATGAAGTCTTAGACATAAGTGTCTCTCACCAGTTAGTGACTTCAATCCTCAATGATTTGCCAGAAAAAAACAAAAAAATATGAGGCAAAAATAGGGCATTCTGCAAAAATCTTGACAATTGAGAGCTATGTAAGTAAGTAACCACAGGAAGACAGTGAAACACAAAGGAGTCTAAGAGAGCTATGCCTAGGATTCTGCTTAGTATAGAGTCTGGCCTTGAGCTTATTCTAAGATTCTGGTCAGTATGGAGTCTGGCCTTGAGCTTATTCTAATATTCTGGTCAGTATGGACTCTGGCCTTGAGCTTATTCTAGGATTCTGGTCAGTATGGAGTCTGGCCTTGAGCTTATTCTAGGATTCTGGTCAGTATGGAGTCTGGCCTTGAGCTTATTCTAGGATTCTGGTCAGTATGGAGTCTGGCCTTGAGCTTATTCTAGGATTCTGGTTAGTATATTGAGCTTATTCTAGGATTCTGGTCAGTATGGAGTCTGGCCTTGAGCTTATTCTAGGATTCTGGTCAGTATGAACTCTGGCCTTGAGCTTATTCTAGGATTCTGGTCAGTATGGTGTCTGGCCGTGAGCTTATTCAAGGATTCTGATCAGTATGGAGTCTGGCCTTAAGCTTATTCTAGGATTCTGGTCGGTATGGAGTCTGGCCTCGAGCTTATTCA
>NC_056741.1:34663637-34681137 GCF_019279795.1 Protopterus annectens
GCTCTCTTTTTCTTTGAGATATTGCTACACAAATAATTAGAAATGGAAATATCCCATGTCTAAACTGAGTTCCTGCACATCACAAATACATTGATGTCAAAAAGCAGTTCATGCCATTAACAGTGTGACATTAGGAGTTTTGTGCAGCTTTTTTAACGTGTATATTTTTATAATTAACAGTAGTAAAACTCCTCTAAATTGTCCATAGGAGTGGATGGTGTGTGTCAGTTTCCTGCAATACAGAGGAGTCCAGTCTAAGACTGGTTTGTCTTTCCTATTTTCACTTGGTATTATAGGTTTTGATCCCCTGTGACCCAGAAAGGACGCATATTTAACAGAGACTGATTGGATGAGAGTAGGGTTCTCTGTTTATTGTTTTGCCTATGATGTAGAGATATTTTTCCATTTATATTTAGTTTTCACAGACTCCTCAGCTGTCTAAATAGTGGCAGGTTCAAATCATTTTAACTACCTGCTGAATGGATGTTTTCTGGAAGTAATTTTAGCTACTCTCTGCCAAAAATTCTCAGTTTAGTCAACCAGAGAATCCTGCCTTGGAACATTTTAAAATAATATTACATTATGTTCCAAATTTTGGGTTTATGCCTTTAACGTTAAAAATCTTTCATTGGTGATCTCTTGAAAGAACCTTCCAGGGATCTGGACTCTGGCGTTATCTGCTACCAGTAGCTTCACAAAAGAACCTTCCAGGGATCTGGACCCTGGCGTTATCTGCTACCAATAGTTTCACAAAAGAACCTTCCAGGGATCTGGACCCTGGCATTATCTGCTACCAATAGCTTCACATGCCTTTTCTCTCCTTAGTGTCACAGACTTTTCTACATGCTTTTTCTTGTGACTTGGCTAATTTGTATCCTTAATTCCTTGAGGAGTGATTTATTGTTAGTCTCTGATAATGGCCTGTTACATTCTCTGGTGACAGGTTTGGACAATGAATCATTGAGGACAGAAGCCTTCTGCTTGCATTAACCATCATATTTATCAACTTTGGTGCTGATTTTAGTGTCTGCTTGGACCAGATACCATTGGGAACATGGGTTGAGCTTGGTTAGACTTGTAAGGGCCCTGGGGCCGTAAGCCTAGTAACCTCCTATGATCCTAAGATCCTGTGAAGCCTCAAAGTTCATTCTCCTCAATTTGTTGTTATCCCATAATAAATGAAACAAATTGATTTTATTTGATCTTAAATTTGCTTGCTTTTGGTACAATGCAAAGTTCTTTTTCATGTTTCTCTGACTGCTTTATCTGAATATTTTCCTGTAAATAACCTCACTGCTCCCAGATACTTCTTCATTGTAGTTACAGACAGCTAATTCTGTTTTGCAGTGTACTATGTCTAAGATGGTCACTGGTAACTACGCCTTTTTAGAATTTCCAGTTTACAAGTCCTAGTTAGATTCCATAAGAATATTTCCCTCACATAGCCTCTACCTCCCTCAAAAGTACACCTTTATGCATTTCCTGATCAGCTTCTACAGCCTTTTAAAGTTAATCTTCCTGAATTTAAGCATAACATTTAGTTTTATTTTATTAATCTGTTAGCCAAGTAAGTCCACTAGACATGAGTTTCTCTTTGAGGGGACCACCGGAGAAAACTAGTTAACTGACTTGCTCAGGGGTGCATAGTATACAAGTAGACTCAGACTCAAACCTTGGACGAGAGGGTGTTTATTAGAATGTCATAGTCTTAACTCTCATAGCCATGCTGCTATAGATATTATTTCCTGCCATGAAGTTCCATTTCAGTGAAAACAATGTTATGCTCAGTGGTCCCTCTTGTCCATCTGGTGCTTGTTGCATCAACAAGGCTAAATTGGTCATTCTGTTCCATAAAATACTATAGCCGATCTGGTAGGTTCTATACAGACACGGTGATGCTTACTGCAGTATTGGAAACAAAGTCACGTCAGTTCACTGAGCTATTCCAGTGTCAGCACATTTAGGAGGCACAAAATGCCGTCACTCTCTTCTCCCTGCAGTCCTTTACTGACCTTCCTGTTATTCTATTTCTCCCATGCCAGAGTCACCATGAGACCCATTTATAGCAGTGCTGTACCATATGGTCCTGTAAGTAGCCAACAACTCTGTCTCACCATTACTACCCTTAGGTCATCTATTTCTACTCTCATCCTTGACAAAGCAGCACCCACTCCTCCTCTTTTTCATTAATTAATTAATTAATTAATTAATAATTAATTTTTTTTTTACAACTTCAGTTTCCATAGGCATTCTCCTCTTAAATGCTAATTTTTAAAGTTGTCTTTCATTGGTGGACATATGCTGTTCTCCAGTACTGTCAGTTCCAGAAGCTTCCTCTTCCTTGGTATCTTTATTTTAATTAATATTTTGATAAGTAGGAAGGGCTTATTAGACACGGCTGCCTGCTGTGTGGAGTATTCACTAGGGTACTGTGACTATAGAGAGAAGAAATCTTTACAGGTACCAGCCAACTCACATAGGGGCTTTGTTTTTTTTCCTACACAGTTGGTATCTTGAGCTCACCAAGAAGACTCAGTTACTAGAGGGATGGATGGATGTGACCAAGGGACAGACAGCTGCTGGATGTAGCGATAACATTACATGAGGGGGGAGGAGGATAGCCCTTCTGGTGGGTGGTGGTATAATAGGCATGCTTATTGGTTTAACGGATACCAGCAGGCATCTTGGGAGCAAATGCATTATGTAATGCATCTGCATAGTTGCCATTTAATCATCATTGGCCAAAGGCATCCTTAGACATTAGATTACTGTAATTAAATGCAAAGCATTAACTTGCCACCCAAAAAGGTTTCTGTTTTTTTTTGATAGTCAGATTAACAGCTAAGCTACAGTTACTAGGGCACAGTAGGCCTGGAAACCAGTGATTGAAAGCTGGTTAATGAAAAACTACAACAAAGTTAAACATAATGAGTCAGCTGGAAATGCAATTTTACTTACAATAAAAACATGTCAATGGTGCATATAAAACAGAAAAAAAGAAGCTGAGTAGTTACCTTCCCTATGGTGCCTAGCAGCATTCAGAAAACAAACAAGCCTGACGTTGAGATGATTTTTGGGGTTAGGTTTTCGAGGACTGTTAACCGCGTGAGCCATGACTCATTTAGGCCTGAGCAGCAGGAGATGATTTTAGGGTCAGGTTTTTTGAGGACTGTTAAACACATCACCCATGACTCATTTAGGCCTGAGCAGCAGGAGATGATTTTTGGGGTTAGGTTTTCAAGGACTGTTAACCACATGACCCATGACTCATTTAGGCCTGAGCAGCAGGAGATGATCTTGGGGTTAGGTTTTCGAGGACTGTTAACCACATGAGCCATGACTCATTTAGGCCTGAGCAGCAGGAGATGATTTTTGGGGTTAGGTTTTTGAGGACTGTTAACCACATGAGCCATGACTCATTTAGGCCTGAGCAGCAGGAGATGATCTTGGGGTTAGGTTTTTGAGGACTGTTAACCACATGAGCCATGACTCATTTAGGCCTGAGCAGCAGGAGATGATCTTGGGGTTAGGTTTTTGAGGAATGTTAACCACATGACCCATGACTCATTTAGGCCTGAGCAGCAGGAGATGACCTTGGGGTTAGGCATTTGAGGACTGTTAACCACATGACCCATGACTCATTTAGGCCTGAGCAGCAGGAGATGATTTTGGGGGTAGGTTTTTAAGAACTGTTACCCACACTACCCATGACTCATTCAGGCCTGAGCAGCAGGAGGTGATCTTGGGGTTGGGTTTTGGAGGACTGTTAACCACATGACCCATGATTCATTTAGGCCTGAGCAGCAGGAGATGATTTTGGGGTCAGGTTTTCGAGGACTGTTAACCACATCACCCATGACTCATTTAGGCCTGAGCAGCAGGAGATGATTTTGGGGTTAGGTTTTCGAGGAATGTTAACCACATGAGCCATGACTCATTTAGGCATGAGCTGTAGGAGATGATCTTGGGGTTAGGTTTTTGAAGAATGTTAACCACATGAGCCATGACTCATTTAGGCCTGAGCAGCAGGAGATGATCTTGAGGTTAGGATTTTGAGGACTGTTAACCACTTGACCCATGACAAATTTAGGCCTGAGCAGCAGGAGATGATCTTGGGGTTAGGCCTTTAAGGATTGTTAACCACATGACCCATTACTCATTTAGTCCTGAGCAGCAGGAGATGATCTTGGGGTTAGGCCTTTGGGGACTGTTAACCACATGACCCATGACTCATTTAGGCCTAAGCAGCAGGAGATGATCTTGGTGTTACGCCTTTGAGGAATGTTAACCACATGACCCATGACTCATTTATGCCTGAGCAGCAGGAGATGACTATGGGGTTAGGTTTTCGAGGACTGTTAACCACATGACCCATGACTCATTTAGGCCTGAGCAGCAGGAAGCAACCTAATCCCTTTGCTTCCTGAAGTCTTTTGAGCTGGGAAATCACTTGCTGTTAAAAAAAAAAGCAAGATAGACCCAATATATCTCTGTTTGAACTTTTTGTGTGTTCAGGAGCATTCCAGTGATGTATGACAAGCCTGGGTAACATTCTGCTGTTCTGTGATTATACAGTAAATACAAATTATGCATATCATATTGTCACAACATTTCAAAAGAGCAATATAAATCTACAGAACTTTGTATGTTAGATGGTACCGATAGTGACAAAGTGACAAAATTGTGTATCATTATACTGTGTATAAGATGGCATCATCGCTTTGCTGCTAGACCACAAACATTTTACAATATTAATGCAAATATGAAAAATATAGCAAACTGCTTTATTTGGCTGTGGTGGTGCAGTGATTACCATTGTCACCTCACAGCAAGATGTTGTCCTTTTGGATTCTCAGCTGGGGTGCCTTCTGTGAGAAGTCTGCATGTCCTCCCTGCAGTCACGTGGTTTTCTTACAGGTGATCTGATTTCCTCCCATGTTCCAAAGACATGTAGTAGGTAGATTGGGCAGGGTCTACTTTATGCGCTCAAAAGCTAAAATACCTGAATCCAAATAGCACGACACGTAAAGAGCGAACCGCGAATACATTGAACGAATGAAACCGCAAAAGTGAAAATATTGCATTTGCATAGTTTGCCCGTCTGCGGTATAGCTCCTTAAGGTAAGTGTGCGATAGTTATGGAACTTACGGTTAGGGAGGGGTTAAGGTAAGTGCATAGGTAGGTAGTTTATGTAAGGTTTTGTGTAGGTAATGTATGTAAGGTTTAGTGTAGGGTTTTGTTAATTGTATGTGTGTGGAATATTTAGTTTGTTTGGGTATAGCTCCGTAGGGGAAGTGTGCGGTAGTTACGGACCTTAGGGTTAGGGAGGGGTTAAGGATAGTGCATAGATAGTTGTGTATGTGGTGTTTAGTGTAGGGTTAGCAGTAGGATTTTGGTGCTTTAATTTAGGGTAAGAAGTAGGGTTTTGGTTACTGTATGTATGTGTTTTTTATATTGTGTTTGGGTAGGTAGTGTGTTGCGGGCGGTGGGATGGCCAACTATGATGGTTCGAGGTTTTAAATTTCATGCTTTAGTATGTTCGATGTATTCATAGTTTGCTCTTTATGTGTTGCGCTATTTGGATTCGGGTTTTTCGTGTTTCGAGCGCATAAAGTAGACCCGATTGTGCACTCTAAGTTGGCTGTAGATGAATGTGTGTGTGTGAGTGAGTGGTGTGAATGAACTACTGTGGTGGGACTAGCCACCCAGTAGTGTAAATCTTGATTCAAGATGATTCTCACTGCTGAAATGACCCCCAGACCCCATGTGCAAAATGGGAAAAGGGGTTGAAGATGGATAGATTCATTACTGCTTTAGTAAACAAATGTTTATATCTCTGGAAGCCTTCACATTATCCACCGTGTCACTTTTTTATTAACACCCACAACTTACATGTGCTACTCCAAAATGAGAGCATTACATCTTATTTCTACATAATTAATGTAAGTATGACATATTACCTTCAGTTCATGAGATATTAAATAGTATAGTATTATTAATAGGAGCACAGTGTATTACAAACATTTATGTCTGTGTCTGAGTTTGTTTTATTCGTGTGTGTCAAGAGTTACTTTTTACACTAACTGCTTATCCAGGCACCATTGGTGTGATAGAATCATACCTCATTTTTGTTTTATTATTGGAAATATGTAAAAATTTCATAGTTTTTTTTTAATTCTGTGAAGAATGTTCAGTAACTCAAGCCTTGTATATCAGCAATGTTTTTCACTGTACATTCCCTCTGTATCCAGTTAGCTCTCAGATACCACCTCTCTTCATAAAGCAGGACTTACTGCTCATGAGATATTAGCCTCAATATTAGAATAAAGTTAATGTTAGTATAGTGTAACTCACAGAAAAATACTTATATTTTTGCTGTCTTTCTATTACCAAAGTGTAGTGTCATTTTTTTCCTAATACTCACTGCTTGCTGACATAGTTGCCCTGTAACAAGGCAGTGATGCACTCCATTTTTTATTTATTAATGCAGATATGACAAATATTTCATATTTTCACAGCCATTTGCAAATGCTCCCCAGTAACTAAAACCCTATACAGTCCACTACTTATAAGATCCTTCTCTCCCAACTTGACAGTAACAAACAAATAATATGACTCAGAGACAAACAGAATTTGTTGACCTGAAAAAAATTAAATATCTATGCATTGATTTTGAGCTGACAGACAGATACTGACTACTCAAATATCTGTGCTGGACTACTGGTGGTACATAGTAATAGTGGACCATGCCTCTAACCATACCAACTATTACATGAAATTTCTTAGAATAATAGGTCAACACTTCTTCTAAGTCAGTTTACAGTGCCCACCCCATCACACAGCCCCCATGATACACTCTATGCATGGCACAGTCCCTACAATTCTACTGTGCTATTAAATCAGCACTAATAACGAAATGCTTGCAGCCACAATGTCAATTTTTGACAGCAGTCACAATATACACACAAATGACAGTAACCCTTTGAATATAACCCCCTCCACATCATGCATACAGTGCCACCAAGGGCTGCAGGTCTATTCCCACATCAGGTAGATCGATTGCTGACTACTGCAGTATAAGTGAGATAGTGCATTCCTGAGTGTGTTATCGTTTGGATAAGATGCTAAACTGAGGTCCCATCTTCTTGGGTTGGTAGGAACTCAGGTGGATATAAATGATCCCACGGCACCTATCCAAAGGAATAGGGGTCCTTTATGTATGTAACACAACATACAGAACATTATTTACATATTTACAGACACACACACATACATATATATATATATATATATATATATATATATATATATATATATATATATATATACACATATATGTACATTTCTATTTTTTACTATTCATCATTGTTCTGATAACAGCCTCATTGTTATTCTTCCATAACTTGACTCCCACGCCTTCTTCCACAACCATAATCTATTTTTCGCAGTATATCAGCCAAAATCCCTTTCCCATTAAACTAAATTTAGCTCAGTCTTTCACTGCAACTAACCCATATTACATAAAATAAATTCCTATCTATCCTCACATATTCTTTTTTCTTGTTCACATAATATCCATACATAATCATATCTATATCTATATTGTTTATGTCATTAATATTCTCAAAAAGTGTTCACTCAACTTCTTACAGTGTTTCACTACTCTTTTACATTTCATAAAAATATGGGGCCGGATTCACGAAACCTCCATGTAAGACTTAATATGTCTTACTCGGAGGCTGCAGTTGAACGGTATGACGTCAGCATGCCATGCATATTCATGAGGGCATGCCGAATCATACCCTAGGCTAACACGGCCCATGTAGGAAAGTAGTGTCCGAAAAATATGGTCTCTTGTCTCTTCCTCACCACAAAATAAACACCCTTTCAACTTTCTTTTTATATTGCATATAATACCTTTACTGGTAACTTGTTTATTACTATAAGAAATCCTGACACTATTATCTGGGTACGCCACTTTTTCCTTACTTTAATAGTTTTAATTACTCCTTCTAGTAAATCTTCCTATAGATTTACATAATAAACAAAAAACAGAGTATAAAGGATTAGTCTGGATAAAATCTCTTTAGCTAGCAGATCTAGGAGACTCTCTCTCTCCCTGTGGGAGGAATAAAGACACCTTGTTGAAGTTTCAAGTAGTTTATAAAGTTAAGTAAGTAGATGAATGAGGGTTCTTCTTCTATTCTCATTCTGCATTAGAACACAAACACTCATCCATCTATTTACTTAAATGAATAAACTACTTGAAACTTCAACAAGACATCCTTATTTCTCCTACGTGGAGGGTACCAGAGAGAGAAAGTCTCCTATATCTGCTAGCTAAAGTGAATTTTATCTGGACTAATACTATGTACTTTGTTTCTTGTTAGTCCTGTAACTCTCTGGGTCACAAGTGGGATATCAGACCTGACTAGAGCTTTCTAGATGACCTCATTTTTATAGATTTACTTAATAATAATAATAATAATAATAATAATAATAATAATAATAATAATAATAATAATAATATTGTTTCATCACATTATTATAGCATTCTTCCATCATTCTTTATATCATCAGGTTTTATTTTCCATGTCAGTATTTTTTCTTGATAAATTTTATTTTTTTCATTTGAATATTCTTTTTTTCTCTTTTTCATATTCTTATCATCTTCCATAACTTTTTGTACTTATATTTAAACATTCTCACTATTACTGTCTCATTCTCTTCATTTACCCACTTTAATACTCTATACAAGTTTAATGAAGCAAAATAAACATTTGGATTTAGTAACCCCAATCCATCGTCATCTTCACTTATATACAACAACCCTCTCTTCACTGGGTTTAATCTTGAACACCATATGAAAAAATTATCAGTTCACAATTTCCTTTTCATATTTTTCTGGGATCATATACACATTTGACATATATGCTGTTTTTCCCATGAATATAGAACTCACCAGGTAAACCTATTTCCTTGAATGCTAATCTGTACATCCTCCACAGATGACATGCTTTTTTTAATTCTTTTATGAAACTCCATTGCAGCATAACTACATAACTTTTCCCAAATGTTATCCCTAGCAAAGATTCTTCGTTCACTGAAAAATACACCCCCCCGAATTTTCACCACATCACCCAAACCCTTACTTTTGTCTTTACTCAGGGTCATTCCCATTTCCTTTAAACATCCAGTCAAAACAACACTTCCCTCATCCGTATTTTGTTCTTAACAACTACAGCTACATTCTCTACATATTTAAAAACTATTGGCATCACCACCTCCGTTTGCATTGCATATCTAGCATCTTTCATTTTATAAGCTACTTCACTCACTACTGCATTTATTACAAATGCAAACAATATTACCCTGATGGGACATGCTTGTCGTATACCACGCTTCATGCATATCTCTTAACTCAGCCATACGTTCACATACACTCTCACTCTGTTACTTTGATATGCTGACATACACACTCTCCTAATTCTATCACCTATTCCATACTTCTCCATAACAACCCGCAAAGCATTATGTCCTAATGCATCAAATGCCTTGCTAATATCACCTACTGTATGTTTCACATTATCCCTTTTACTTATAATATAATAATACAATCCACAATTTCTCTCACAACCAATAACAGTTCCTGCCATCTCTTCCCTTTTATACCATATATATAGATATATATATATATATATACGTTTCTCCATAATATCGCTCATCCTCCCTACCACTCTCTTCTTTATTGTTCTTGGTGTTATTTGATTATTTGATGTGATGGGTCTCCAATTTTTTAATTCATTCTTCTCATCTGTCTTCCCTAAAAATGTTCATACCCCACTACATAACTCTTCATAACCAAAGCCTTCCTTCAACCATTCATTCAGGTACATTTACTTAATCCAGTCTTTGACAGTCCTTTAGGTTTTTTGTACATTCCATATACTATACCATCTGGGCCTGATACTGAGTTAACATTTACTTTTGTCCAATTCACTAATAGTAATTCATTTTTCAAATTATTCCTTAACTCATTCTGCTTTCTATTCTCTTTCATTTTCCTTCTGTTTATTCTTATAAATGTTTTCAGCATTGCTGTACTACAATACTCATAATCTGCTACTGTGTTCTCTTTACTATTTTAATTTCACTCATTATAGAACTATCCTCTTTACTATGTCTCCAAAGATGCAGATACTTCCTCCCTTCTCCCTTGTAAAACTACCTCTGCCTAAGCAGTAGTTCCTTATTTTTCTCAAGTTCTTTTATATATTTCTTTTTCTATATCATAATACTCACTTGTGTTATTCTCTAAAAATGCTCTAATACATTCCTGTACAGTTTCCTATAATACACATTTTTTTTCTTTCTTATATCATCTTGCCATTGAAAAAAAGACTTTTTATACTTATTTTTAAATTCAATCTACCATTCAGACCAGTTTTTGCAGAAGTCCTTAATGGTTATATGATCCTTCCATAATTGCTATACTTCCCACTCTCCAATTTCTTCCCATAACTACTTATTTGTACTTTTAATTCCCTTTCTTATTTCCATAAACTACCTTTTTTCCATCACCTCCATCCACACAACCATATAGTCTGAATAAATAATCACATCTGTATCACCATCTGCTAACCCAAGCCATCCCATAATACAACATAATCAGCTCCAGATTCAAGTGCTCCCCTTCTGTAAGTCCACTTATCACTTCTTGTATTTTTTTTACATCTTTCCCTTTCTTTTTACAGTTCCCTTTAATTTGCAATTATAGACCCTACATTATTGGGCGGCGCAGTGGTGCAGTGGTTAACGTTGTCCTCTCACAGCAAGAGGTTCTCCGGTTCGATTCTTGGCTGGGGTGCCTTCTGTGTGGAGTTTGCATGTTCTCCCTGTGTTCGCGTGGGTTTCCTCCCACATTCCAAAGACATGCATCTGGAGCATTTCTCCCCGGGCCTCCGCTGAAACAGGCTCTGTGGAACCTAGTCAGACTTTCCCGGTCAACAAATGATAAATAAAAATAAATAATTTTCCTGTTAACCACCACATAGCCTAATATTTGATGAAAGAGATTCTCGTTTTCCTTGTTAGTTATATACTTCTTAGTTATATACATACTCGGAGGTTCTAAATAAAAATCTACCTAAGCAACAGTGACCTCCTAAGCAGACATCCAAGCAAACGCTACCTCAAAACAAAACACACACAGCACATAACCCACAAAGTCAGTGTGCCAAGCAGCCACAGCCCTTAAGGCTGAATAACACACCTGATACTCTTGTTATAGGTGACTATTGTCGGACACACTGACATCCCGCTCACCAGGCTGAATAAAGAGAAGGTCACGGTGAGCTGCCTGTCAGGTGCTAGGATCCAACACATAACGCAAGCACTCAGGTCACTCCAAAGCAATTACAAATATGACTCAGTCATTGTACATGCTGGTGTGAATGACCTGAGATGTACCTCCCTGGACTACATGAAAAGAGACATAGAGGAGCTCTCTGATCATGTAGCCCAGGCTGGTATGACCCTGACCTTGAGCAGCATCTTACCCTCACCTAGAATGATGCCACAGTACAAAGACAAAATGATCGATTTTAACAATTGGCTAAAATTTTGGTGTCATTCAAAGGGGATCCAGTGTCTGTCAGCCTGGGATGACATGCTCGACAAGCCACATTGCTTCGCTAGGGACGGCTTGCACCTGTCACCACTGGGCTTTCGGATATTGGCAAAGGCTCTTGCCACCCCCATAGTGCCTTTTTTAGGCAAGGCTCAAAAGTCAACACCCCCATAGACAGCACAAGGAACAAGAAACTAAGGGTAATGCTGCTAAACGCCAGAAGTCTTAACCTCAAGATGCACGCACTCGAAGCTCTCCTCAGTATGGAGAACATCGATATCTGTGCAGTGACAGAAACCTGGTTCAAGGCTCCAGAGAGCACCCCAGCACTACCAGGCTATACCTCATATCATGCTTTTCGGCCCCAAAACCCGGACCGAACCACAAAAGGAGGGGGAGTTTCCATATTTATCAATGATATCCACACCTCCAGGTTAGTGGCATTGCACGAAGTATCGGAGACCATCCATGTGCAACTAACAGTGGGCAAGACTGCTTTTCAGTTTATAGCATCCTACAGACCACCCTCTCAAAGTCAGAAATCCCACTCGGCTTTCCTGAAAACATTGGAGAACATGAAGATCTCTCCAAACACCATTATATTGGGTGACTTCAGCTGCCCAAACATTGACTGGGAGCACTACTCAAGCCCCAGCACCTTAGCCCAAAGATTCCTGGAAATTATAAACTCAAATGCTATGGAACAACTAGTCACCACTCCCACAAGAGGGGACAACATACTAGACCTGATCATTACCAACATGGGGACTCTATGCTCCACACCAGAAGTATATCCCTCATTGGTAAGATCAGACCATAAATTAATTTCACTGGATGTCCACATCCCGACCTCACCCCCAGCCCAGAAAACCACAGTGAAAAACTTCTCAAAAGTGAACTTCTCACTTCTCAAAACTGAAGTGGAATTCTTCAAGGCCCCAGGGCCAGTGGAAACTACGGGCCAAACTGCAGAATCCTATATAAATGCATTCTACGGACATCTCCAAGAATGCATGGATCATGCTATCTCAAACAAAACCAAGACCCAATCATCCAAAGGCAGGCGTCCAGTCTGGTGGACCCCTGCCATAAATAAACTGTACAACAGAAGGAGGAAGCTACTACATGATAGAGCAAAATCCCTAATAGGGAAGGCATCTCTGATCAGTACTAGCAAAAAATTACGATCCCTCATAAAATCCTCCAAGGCCAGCTTCGAGAGAAAAATTGCACAGGACACCAAAGACAATCATAAGACTTTTTTCAGTTATGTTAGAAACCTGGGATGCAACTCCCAGACTTGTTCTGAGTTGATTGTAAATGACAAAAAATACACTGAACCCACAGGCATCGCCAATATCCTGGCAGACAGGTTCAGTGCAAACTTCTCCACCCCTCCTCCACAAAAGAGCAAGTATCTATCCTGGCAGAGGGCTGCCTCCCAAACATCTCAGATGCTCTGGTGAAGGATGCCCTCTCCAAAGCAAAAAACACTGCTTCCATGGGACCAGATGGCATCCCAGGTTGCGTCCTACATGAACTACAAGAGGAATTAATCCCTCAAATAAAACAGCTATACAATCTCAGCCTCACTACAGGATATGTGCCCACAGAATGGCGTACAGCAACAGTGGTCCCACTCCACAAAGGTGGAGCCTCTATGGACCCTGGAAACTATCGCCCCATAAGCCTGACTAGCTTAGTCTGCAAGGCTATGGAGAGGATCATCATGGAGCTCATAAACAAAGACATTGGGGACCTACAGACACTAGATCCTACCCAGTTCGGCTTTGTCAAGGGCAGATCCTGCCTTTTGAACCTGGTTGACTTCTTCAAAACAGTCACCAAAGCCATAGATGAAGGGAAGGTAGTCCACACAGACTATCTGGACCTTGCAAAGGCATTTGACACAATACCCCACTCGGGCATCATAGATAAGCTATCCAGCTTAAATATAAACCCCTATGTCACAAGATGGGTCGCAAACTGGCTCAAAGACAGAACCCACAGAGTGAGAGTTGCTGGAGCCATGTCAGACTAGAAACCGGTCACAAGTGGCATCCCACAGGGTTCTGTCCTGGGACCACTCTTGTTCGGTATATACTTTTCCAAGGTACAGGCAAACGTGGGAGGACTATGGCTCACCAAGTTCGCAGAGCGACTGCAAACTGGGCCATAATCAACTCTCCAGCTGACACAAACATCCTTCAAAAGGTCTCACAGAGATAGATAACTGGTGCCAGCACCATGGTTTAAAGCTAAATGCCAAAAATGTATAGTCATACCCTTTGGCAAAATAATGTGCCCACAAATTACCACATAGGCGGAAACCCATTAAGTACAGAGAAAGTTATTAGGGACCTGGGGACCCAAGTTGATAGCAATCTCTCCTTTGAAAACCACATTGCCAAAGTGGTTAGAAAGACCTTCTACATAGCCCATCTCATCACGAAGGGTTTCACATCTAGATCAAGAGAGATAATCGTGCCCCTTTATTCATCCCTCATCAGGCCCATCATAGAATACAATGCCCCTTTTGGGATGTACCTTACCCGACACCTGCAGCAATTAGAAAGACCCCAAAAGTATCTCACCAAGAGGATCAAGGGTCTCAAACAGATGCCATATGCTGCTCGGTTAAAAAAACTCCAGCTCTACTCAGTTGCATACCACCTACTTCGAGGCGATCTATGCCTGACATACAAAGCTATGTCAAATCCAGAATTAATGGACATGCTCCACCTGAGTAAATCTAAATCCCTTAGAGCCACAAGCTCGAGGGACATGAATCTCAGCACAGAAATAAATAGAACTTGCTGGAGGGACAGGTTCATAACCCAGAGGCTCCCTTCGCTCTGGAATAGAATTCCAGTTCATGTGAGGCAGAGCACCTCACTGAATCTCTTCAAGAAGAATCTTGATAAGTGGATGGGGGATCGTAGGTTTGTCCCAGGGATTACTCCTGTGTCACTATTAGACAGAGGCACAGTAAACTAAACCTTAAAAGGGGCACAGTATACTCAAATCAACGGGTGGCATAAGCCATACAGAATCGGGCTAGGCTTATAATTGCCCCAGGGCAGATAGCCTAGTATGAACCTATGAACCTATATGTGCATGCAATGCTATAATTCTTTAAACACGTTCTCTCCATCTCACAACCACAACAGTTAACTTTCCCATCTTTACAAACATCACATCTTGTATGTTCACTGTTTTTTTTTTTTTTTTACACAACACTGCCACTCCATAAAAATGCTCACTTCCTAAGTTCCATATTGCAGGCTCACCCCACAGTTTTTTCTGTTTAAAGTCTTTTTTACTTGTCAGGAATCTTATATCCTCTAATCAAATAACATCCACATCACATTCAGCACACCATTCCAGTATCCCTATCCTTCTTACAGTGTTAATAATACCGTTCACATTTACTGAAAGCACTCTAGAGTTGTTGCTTTTCTTTCATTTTAAGTTTAGGGGAAATGTTAACTTTTTGTTTCCTTAGTTTTACTCTTTACTCAGTTGAATATTTTTCCTGAGTTTATGTACAAATAATCCTTGATCTTCAGAATCATATTTTTCATAGGTTAGAACTTAAAAAAAATGGTACTTACGTATTATTGCAACCAGATTTTAGCGATAATACCACTTGCTTCCTGATGACTGCGGTGGTGGTGCTGCAGTAGCGTTGTCACCTCACAGTAAGATGTTGTCCTGTTCGATTCTCAGCTAGAGTGTCTTCTGTGTGGAGACATGTGAGTGGGCGTACGTTCGTTGAAGGTTGTGCGTCAGGGCCAGCAACTCGGCACATAAAAATCTACTGCCAATTATTAGCGGACCGGAGTTATGCTGTGGTGACCCCTAACAGGGAAAAGCCGAAAGACACCACCACCACCACTACTTGCTTCCTGATATGGAAATCTGACCATTTTTGTTGTACAAATGTCAGCAAATGTCTTCTCTTTCATGCTGAAGGTTGTTTTAAGATGGGGTGTCAAGAACGATGGAGAAAGTCAGTGTGTCGCTGTGGCTGTGTGCATTTTACTGCCAGCATGTATGGAGCTATCTCCTTTGTGCATTAATGATGCTTACAGACAAGTAACTTCTCACACTGTTCTTCATAACCCTTCTTAAAACCATCTTCTCTCAAAATCAGTTCTCTTTTTCTCTATTCCTTGTCAAAATGCATGTCATGCTACATGTTTTCCATTGAATAGGACTCCAGATGGAGAGGAAGCATCCCTCTTTGTGTTTTTTAATCCCAGAAACACGTTAAACTAAGCAAAATAATGTGCTGCACTACTCGAGTCTCAGGAAAGCAATGCCACAGCTGTGATACCTGAAAACCAAAAGCAATTATGACCGTTATTCATCAGCATTTGCTGCTACGAAAAAAGGAACGTTCATCGGGAGGACTTTCAGTAAGCGACACGCTGCTGGCAATAAAGTGCATAAAGGAACAACAGCATGTTTTTTTTTTTTTTTTTTGCATTTTATTGAACACACTCTTGAAAAAAAACACTATTGTTAAAGGAAACACACTATATGACAGTTATAAACCACAAGTGAGAGCACCCCAGCACTACCAGGTTATACCTCATACCATGCTTTTCGGCCCCAAAACTTGGACCGAACCACAAAAGGAGGGAGAGTATCGATATTCATCAAAGATGCCCACACCTCCAGGTTGGTGGCAAAGCATGAAGCATCAGAGACTACCCATGTGCAACTAACAGTGGGTAAAACTGCCTTCCAGTTTATAGCCTGCTACAGACCACCCTCCCAAACCCAGGAACCCCACTTGGCCTTCCTGAGAACACTGGAAAATATGAAGGTCTCTCCAAACACCATTATATTGGGCGACTTCAACTACCCAAACATAGACTGGGAGCATTACTCTAGCTCCAACACCCTAGCCCAAAGGTTCCTAGAATTTATAAACTCAAATGCTATGGAACAACTTGTAACCACTCCCACAAGAGGGAAAATGTACTGGACCTGATCATCACCAACATGGGGACTCTATGCTCCAGACCAGAAGTGTATCCCTCACTGGTAAGATCAGACCATAAACTAATCTCACTGGATATTCACATCCCGACCCCACCTGCCCAGAAAACCACAGTGAAAAACTTCTCTAAAGCAAATTTCACACTCCTCAAAACCGAGGTGGAATCCTTCAAAGCCCCTGGGCCTGTGGAAAATACGCCCAGACCGCAGAATCCTTTATAAACTCATTCTATGAACACCTTCAGGAATGCATGGATCATGCGATCCCAAATAAAACCAAGACCCAATCCTCCAAAGGCAGGCGTCCTGTCTGGTGGACCCCAGCCATAAACAAACTATACAATAGAAGGAGGAAGCTACTAAATGATAGAGCAAAATCCCAAAAGGGAAGGCATCACTGATCAGTATTAGCAAAAACTACGGGCACTCATAAAATTGTCTAAGGCCAGCCGAGAGAAAAATTGCACAGGACACTAAGGATAATCACAAGGATTTCTTTAGTTATGTTAGGAACCTGGGTGGTAATTCCCAGATATGCTCAGAATTAGTCCAAAATGCAAAAATAAACCAAACCCACAGACATTGCCAACATCCTAGCTGACAGGTTCAGCGCAAACTTCTACCTCCCCACCAAAGGGCCAAGTATCTATCCCAGAAGAGTGCTGCCCCCCGGACATCTCAGATGCTCAGGTAAGAGCCGCCCTCTCCAAAGCAAAAAACACAGCATCAATGGGACCAGACGGTGTCCTGGGCTGCGTCCTACATGAACTCCAAGAAGAGCTAAACCCAAACATAAAACTACTGTTCCATCTCAGCCTTACTACAGGATATGTGCCCAAAGAGTGGTGTACAGCAACAGT